>NW_026578392.1:0-12620 GCF_029603195.1 Condylostylus longicornis
GATGCCAAACCTAATGGCACCAACATGAAATGAAACAGGGACGGGGGAAGGATGGTCCCCCTAAGGTTCAAGAGGTTGTTAAAAAAGGTGGTGTTGGGTCGGCGATGAAAGGGTTGGTCAAAAGGGGGAGGAGCACTAGAGCTCAAAAAAAGGAATTAAGAAAAAGAGACACATGTAGCATGGGAGGCACGGCAAAGACGAGATTCACGTTCACTTGTCATTCCGCGCAGCCAGAACGTCACAGGTCTATGCGTGACTGAATCCATGCTGGAAGAACTTGATTGAATTTATCTATTTGATTGCTCCAAAAGAAAGGTTGCTAGCTACGTCCTGAAGGCCTGGAAAAAACTGAAAATGTCGCAAAACATTAACAACAGAGCAATGGTTGACACAGATGTGGTTACAGTGAGGAGTGTTGATGACGAAGGCGATGGTGATCGTTAATGTCGTCTGGTGATGCAAGCATCTTTGCTGATGTAGCTGATGAGACAGGCCAGCTTGTTGTTTTTCTGTGCGGGCCTCTGAAGACATCTTGGGACTCCATCTTCTCCGGTTACCATAGCTAGAACTTGACGTTCCAGCTTGTCATTGCTTGAAGCCACTTCACAATTGAATCCAACGCAAGTGGCGCTGAAGGGATGAAGTTTTAGATCTTTCAAAGGATCCTTGATGTAGCTGTTTCCATTGACAACTACTCCAGTACCGCGAAGGGTAACAGACAGCTGGGGATTCCCATCGTGTCTTTGGAACCCTTTGATCTCTACTCCACCCGTCAAAGTGACTTTCGACAAGTCGGATTTCTTGAGAAACCCGTCATACACGCAAGGAGTAAAGAACAGCGCAGTACTCTCCGGGCTGAGCCTCAATCGGGATGGGTCTTACAACAGGCCAAGTCGGCCAACTTTCATCCTAATGAACGCAGTGGCCTCAGCCTCCACATTGTCACATTTCCTGATTCGCCCCCCCGTAATTCTGATGCAAACTTCGACAGGGTAATGGCTAATTGTAGGACTGAAGTTGCTGCACCTTCCGTGGACAACTTGATGGTGCAAGACTCGGAGAATTTTATGGGTTCTTCTCCCGAAACAGACAATTCGATTTTTTTTGACAACTCCGCATTCACACTCAAAGTGAGAATTGAGGCAACGACAACAAAGAACTTCATTTGACTGTCAAGATAGGGGAATCGCTATCATCGCATTAGGTGTCGACCCAACTTTAATTCCTCTTGCATGAAACATACATGCGCTGTTCTTGTTGGCACTGAACAAAAATCCGCCGCCATTACAGAATCGTACGCATCATGTTGTAGACCACAATCCACACTACTTTATGTAACCGTACAGAGTATGTTTTTGCATTTATTTGATGTGATATTTTATTTCACCCACAAACTTCCGTCGTCTGCCTTTCGCAAAAGAGAAAACCAGCTTCGAAGAATAGAGAACCTTTATTACAAAAACTCTAACGTCTGTGTTTTTTTTTCTATGGAATTCCTAGCTGCGCCCCACATGGGATTATTCATAAAGGGAAGGGATATCGAAAATCGTTTACCTTAAAAAAATAGTGGTAACGAGCATGTGTGAGACGGCGAAGAAGACTTGCCAGCATCGGTGATCATTAATGTAGTCTTTGACTCACTCATTCGCTGATGTAACTGATGAGATACGCCACTCGTTTTTTTCTACGGGCTCAAGACCACATCTGAGAACTGTCTCATCTCCTCTCGTTATCATTGTTTGGGCATGACGTTTCAGCTCGTTATAGACAGGCGGTTTAGTGGTTCAGTTAGTGAGGTGACAGTCAACCGGAGCAGAAAAAATCAAAATTGGGACAGATCATGCTATTGAAAGATCCAGGTTCATTAACACAGGTTCATGTGATACATGCGAACCGTTTCTAACTGTAAACACTGCCACTTGTCCCCGCCTTGCATGTCTTTATTCAGCGCCTGCCGTGCCTGTTCTTTTTTTTTTTGATTTCCTCTTTTTTTCTTGGACTATCCCTTTTTCCAGCCCTTTGTCGGTTTTCCCGAGCCGAACCTATCAGCAATCTGATCCCCCTATTTTGTGCTCTCAGCATGTCATTCTTTGCGAGCTGGGAATACCTCCTCCTCCTGCTGGCGTGCATCCCCCTCGGACTATATCACCTCATGATTTGACAGGGAAGTTTCTGAAATCCCTAACTAAATGTTTAGTGTGGTGGCTTCCGGTCTGCGGCCCGCCGGGCTACGTCCTGTATCGCTTGTGTGTCTTCCTCATCTCCATCTTCCCTCCCTTTTCTAGGACGGGATTTCGGCCAGGACCACATATTGGGCAACCGCGGCGGAAGACTGGATCCTACGGCAGCAGATGTACCTCATGGCCTGTGCGCTTTTGGTTTCGATGGGTCTTATCGTCATCATCGGAGCCCAGATTCACAGTACCAAGTTGGATGGTACCAACCTCGCTGCCTGGAGACTTGTTTGCCGCGCCATTTTAAGAGAGAAAAATCTCTGGGAAGTTGTCACAGGGGATCTGAGTCCACCGGCTGAAAATCTCGAGATTTTCCCAGCAGATTTGACAGAAAATCGACCAATCGACGAGGTTGAAGCGCTTCGGCAACAATTGTTGAAGCTTGGAGGGAGTATCGGAGAAAACAAACAATAGCTTTCGATACAATCCTCTGCCTGTGCGAAGAAAAAGTGTTCTTCCACCTTGATGGCATCCAAACTGGAAGTGAAGCATGGCAAAAGCTCAATGAGGCATACGAGCGCAGAAATCAGAAGTTGAGAAGATTCTCCTGATGAGAAGATATTGGACAATGGCATACGAAGAGGGATCATCGATGAGGGATCACTTAGACAACTTGCAAAAGATTGCAAATGAGCTCACAAGACATGGTCAACCAGTTCCGGACCAAATTCAAGCTGTGAAGATCCTAGTGACCTTACCAGAGAGGTTTAACAACTTTGCCGCCAGCCATTAGGTGACCAAATGACGAAGATGGAGGTCATTAGGACGATTCTCGACGAACTTTCCTCTCGTTCGACAAGCTTCAAGACACTCCCATGAAAAATAGAGTCAAAACGGTCTTGATGGCGAAGCCGGCCACAAAGCTGCAACAGAGACAACAACTCGTGTGTTTCTACTGCAAGAAAAAGGGGTATGAAGCAACTGTGTGCCGAAGGTGGATCACAAGGTCTGCCGCATGGAAATCGCATGGAAACACTCTTGGGTTTCACCAGTCTATCCTCACCACCATTGCAAGGGTGGATAGTGGATTCTGGTGAACGTTTTTGGACGTTTCTGTACCGTCAACTCCCTCATCAATTACTAGAGGTCTAGGCCTATGAGGTTCTATGGTTCCAGGGTTCCAGATGATAAGAGTGAAGACACCACCCGAAGGACGATGGGATGTCGCCCAAGATCGTCATATTGGTTCGTTGATCCTGTCCCAAACTTCCCAGTCTACCTCGAATACCACAACGAAAACCTGCAAACACGTATTCAGGACGTCCAACTGCTGCGGTCAACGTTGCATCCCGATCGACGTGTACTCAACACCGCCCTAATAGGAAAATGCAGCCACACACCGATCCGTCCCAACGCACCTCGGTGCTATCTAGAAACACTTCCACAAGAATCCCATTGCTGAGCCCGCGCGTGCAAGCCATCGAGGCTCAACTGGGACTCAGATCGTTCTCAAACCGGCAAATCAGAGACTTCCAACCTCAAGTATTGCCGATAACCACATCGATCCAGACGCGCAGTGGACTCCAGAAACCAGCAGTGAGGACTTTGGCATTTCCCCAATCATCTCGATCAAGGAATGACTCCAGATCTCAGCGCGGACACAACGCACGTCAGCGTCGCCCATCAAACAGCGAGCTTGCGCTTGTGGTCTCGCCGTCTGTCGCAAAACGTGACATTGCAAGAGACTACAGAGCATCGACTGTCCAGCGATCACCTGCCAACAACGCCAGAGGATTCAACAAAATGGCAAACCCATCTCACCAGTCAACTGCACAAGCGTCCGACTTCAAGACCCGAAGGCCAGAAGTTCGAACTCCACCATCTGGGGTGAGATCGATCACTGGCGCTTTCCACTCTCCAAAGCCGTTTCCCAATCGAGCTGATTCTTTCCGTCGAGGCAATAGACCGAGATACGACGTTAGCGCTCTCGCGTCTCCTCGCTTCCCATACTTCGAGGATGGCAGGCTCCGGCGTGTCGAAGAGCTCAATCGTTTTGGCGGAAGACGGACGGTCGAATCCGGAAAGGTTATCGAGGGGAGCAAGGCCAGTGAAACACGAGCGTCATCGGGATGGGATTCCGACAGATTGTGCTGGCAGGCTCACTCCCCACGTGGACCCGTTCCGACATCGCAAGAGCCCCGCGGTCGAATTCGTGACACCGTAGCTGCAATTGGAAGTGTCTTGCGATTGCGACCCAGGAAAGAACTTGATGCTTCGGTGAAGGATTTGGGAGATTTAACGGGGCGCAACCATCAGAAACTGCGAAAGTTCTGTTCAATGGACTCGTCCGTACCAGTAAGCCCACCCCAACTGACCCTCCAAAAGCGAAACCAAGAACGTCAAAAAATTGAACCATCATGCGCAGTTCCCACTTCGGATAGTCATACCCCACGAACCCAGCTGTTGGGAAGCTACTCTTCCCTCTATCTCTCGCCAAAATCCGATCTGTCAAGACATCCTCTGACCATTCAACGAAGCCGTCCCACGACCAGGAATCCCTCGGGATTTGTTTCACAGGAAACAAACGCAGGGAATGGCACATGGTACAGACTCACCACTCCCTCATACCCGGCTGGAGAATCTGTTCCGTGGGGAACGTCTCCGCTCGAACCGCAAGACACGCAAAGGAGCTCTGTCCGTGTTTTGAACGACCGCGAAAAGGTTGTAACATCTCCAAGATGTCCCAATCAGCCAGAAACCCCAACGCCCCAGCCGCATCAAAACTTAGAGGAATCGCCGTTGCCATTGCAAGGAAAGTTTAAACGAGACGGATTCATCCTGTCACGTACGGAACCGATCAGTGCGCATTATAAAATATCGACTGAGCATTTGGGACAAGGATCGTATGGACATGTTTGTAAAGCAATTAAAAAATCAACAAACACACAACGCGCTGTGAAAGTGATTAAAAAAACGGCGTTAAGATCGATAGGTTCATATCCGAAATTGAGATCATGAAAGGGTTGGATCATCCAAATATCCTGTAAGTCGATTTGGGACATTGATTTGGGACATTGATTTGGGACATCGATATGGATTGTTATAAATATCTTTATAGAAAATTGTATGAAACCTTCGAAGATGATCAAAATATTTATCTTGTTTTGGAGCTTTGCCTTGGAGGAGAGTTATTTGATCGTATAATTGCTGCAGGGTGAGTGAAAGAATTTGTATTTTCCGCGCTTATCGTTGCCGTAGACATTTCGACGAGGCGTACTCAGCAACTCTTATGAGACAAGTTTTGAGTGCATTATGTTATTGTCATGCGAAAGAAGTTTGTCACCGAGATTTGAAGCCTGAGAATTTTCTGTTTTTGGACGAGCCGCGTGAAGCTCCTTTAAAAATCATTGGTATGTTGCCCACAGTTGAATGGTGACATGCATCACCCAATCTATTTTTGTGTTTCATCTTCATAGATTTCGGACTGGCTACCAGATCTCCTCCCTCTGCTGTGTTGACCACCAAAGCTGGAACTGTACGAAATAACGGGGCCCTCTGATCGATTTTCGCAATCTTGTCTGGGTCGTGCGGCCTGTGGAGGAAGCGGAGGTCTGTTGTAGGTCCTTGTGAAAATATTCCGTCACAATTTTTGCTTGAACTTGTTTCGTAACACAAAGAACATGGACCAAGTCACTTCAGAAAAATACAAGAACTTGGTGAGCTCAGGGATGCAGAGGTCAAACTAGTGAACAAGGGGAGAAAATAACACGCAAGTGCAATTGTGGTGGCAACAATCCCGTAGAGGAAGATTGGTTCGCTTATAAAGGTGGGAGAGCTAGTAATTCCACCTCTCGGGAAGTTGGTCAAAGACTCGGCTGCCATTGTGGAGAAATTCTGGATTTGCACGTCAACTACTTTGAATAAATGGTTGAAGTAAGACTGCAATGAGTTGACAAAAATGGGAATAAAAATGGACAATGCGCGAGTGATGATCATAAGGGAAGCAATGAAGACAAACCAACGAAAAATGTTGAAGAATGTATGGAAATATAGCCCGAAGGCAAGAGACAAACGTACAAATAAACAAGAGGACGAGGAGGAGAGCAAGCACGGGAGAATGTGATCCTTTCACGATGGTAGATAGGAGGTTTCCAATGCTTTGGATGATGGTGTCCGCACTATTGTTTTGAAAAAAAGAAAGAGGATTCATTATGATTCACGAGAATCAATTGATTTCTGACTCACGTCAAGAGACAAGTGTTACGCTAAAATAGCGAAGACTGGCAGTGGAGTTTGGAGCATGCGTCAAGATGGAGACGTTGAGAGTTTGTTGAACATGTGATGTTTTCACGGCGAGTGCAGCCAGCTAACACGTCAGAACTTAAGAAAAGCACTCAGAAATGACATCATCCAAGTTTTAAGAAGCGCCGCCGGGATTCTGTCAAGAAACGGGGAAGAAATTCGATCACCAACTTCAAGGATCAATAACTTTGCCAACTTTCTCCAGAACTTGCTCGAAACGCCTTCATCGCAAGTAAACGGCATGCGATGGGATTAACTATGTCCAACCTCCTTGGATTCTGCAGCACTAATTGCAACAAAAAAAATGAAAGAGATACTAAAAATCCCCACATGGATTTTTAGCCCACAACACCACCATCTTTCGCGCTTTTTGTCAGCCACCAGTCGCTTTCTATCATCAACTCGCTCTCCCTTGATAAACTATTTGAAGCTTGTCTTGCTCACCTCAAGGTTTCGGTCGCATGCAAAGAACTACTGGAGAAGCGCATGCAGAATTTCAAGTGAATTTCAGTGAAGTCAAAAAAAAAAGGTCATTTTTGGAGAAGTCAATTTTGAAGATCAAATATTCAATTTGCGGTGAAGACAATTTCCTTCGACTGGCGGATTTGAACCTCCAAGGTGATTCGACAAAAATGAAGTATCAAAATATTATGTCAATCCGAGAACTCGATACCTCGACCTATTGATCCTGAGCCGAAGTGCATTCAGAGTGTACCAACTGCTCTTTTCTTTCAAAGCTTTCCGAGGCCGGGCCCGCAAAAGTGACCAAGTCTGCAATTTACCAGGAAAGATCACATGAGCATGAAATACTCCCAAAATGCACGTTTTCGCTTTTCCACTTTCCCCTAGTCAGTTTAGATCCATTCCTCCCCATTCTTCTGTTTTTGAGAAGCTTTTTGTCTTCTTTTTAAATTTTGTTCCACTTTCCCCCACAACCAACCATTTCCAACATGAACCCCCTCCGGATCTGCACTTTCTTGCTCTTCCTGGTATCCTTGCCAGTGATTTCCAAAGGGAACCCAATGGACTTCGTTCAACCACAAGCCCTACCATACACATTTCCACCCATATATTCATCCATCATCACCCAACTTTCCATTTTATCCAACTATCTCATCCTTCTTCTATTCATTATCATTGCATTTCCACTTCTCCGCTGCTCCATTATGCTATTCATCAAGTTATATCTATATCCATTTGCCACCCTTCTTCTAAATCTCTCTGGATTGACTGGTATCTTCATCTGGATTTACTGGAATTTCCACCTTTCACTTTCCCTCATTTCTCTTCCTTCTTTCACTGCCTTCTTCCCTTTATCATCCACCGTAACCTCCATCTTTACTCTCCATACTTCCACCCTATTCACTTGCATTCTATCATCATCTATCATCATTAATAGATATTCATCTATTTTTCATACCATACATCATTTTCATCATCTTTGTCAACCCAATGCCCAGCAGGGGGCAAAAACCCACCTAGTTCTATTGAGGGTTTACTCAACGGTATGTTCTTCAAGAAAATGTTACCATCTACATCTGAAAAGAAAGCTTCCTTATGAAAAGATAGGAATAACTACCACATGCCTGAGAAAAGGTGTCGAAAGAGGCTAGAAAAATCCAAAAGAAGGTCCTTTGAAGGCAAGATTGGGAAACGTGTTATTAAAAGATCCAACAACACGGAAAATCATAACGTAAGGACATCCCACCAGATCCATTTGGACCCAAACCTGTCCCCTTGCAGACAAATCAAAGAAATGAACGCGTTTTCCCAAGTCATTAAGGACCTTCTCACACAACGATACGATCGACGAAGGGATCTCTCGTCACCCAACACGGCATGGATCCCTTTTCCCCCAATAGCCCGTTGCCCCATCAGAACCCCAGACGCAGTGTTACTTCCTGCACAGTTTCTTCCTTTTTCCTGCTTTCTTTTGGACCACCATCGGTGTCGTCCTTTCCACTTCACCATAATAGCCCGTCTTCACAACACCGAGGTCCCGGAATTGGATCATTTCCGGAATCCAGATGGACGGTTTAGACCTTCATCAAATCAACCGAGGTTTCTCAACACAATAGGAACGGAATGGTTGGCTGAAATAACTGGACGCCCAAACACTCCTTCCCATCAATTAACACCATGGACCTGCTTGAGCATCCAACATGGGCACTGTCCTTGTGAGGTCAGTATAACCGTCAACACAGCTGAGTCATTTTGTCGACTTACGTTCTTCTTGGACCGATCCCAACACTTCTATCCTGTGGGAATCAATACTATCTTCATGAGAGGACCGACAGCCCTCTATGCGCTCAGTGATTTACAGGTACCGAGGTTTCAAGGATTTTCCTTGATTATCATTAAGTCAATGAACGACATCGAGACACATCAGGTGTCTATCCGGCTGCTGAAAGAACGAACAATTTACTCCTGCAACAGTATAGTCTCAACGTTGTTGCCGGACCACTCAAATCTCTTGTCCTGTCTTATTTTGATGGATTCTTACCATGGAAGAATCTTGAGTTCAGATCAAGCGAAGACAATGGAAAAGATGATAATTTCTGTGAAAAATAAGGATACCCAGCCACATTTAATCAAGAAGTTCAAGAATGACAACCCGACGACCACCTTGGAGATCATTCTCTCTCTTTTCACCCCTGCAGCAGTGGACCGATTATACGAAGGTCTACCTCATTTGCCAACCCAACTTTGTACACGCTCCAATTGGAATGACGAAAGGACTAATCTTAGAAAACGGACCCCACCGACCTCTCAGAGAATAATTTCAGTCACCCCCCAATAACGATTTCCTTCGCAAGTTATCGTCAAGATCCATTGACCCCGAAGAGCCTTACGGACCAGATGAGTCTCCTCTTCAGACGGTGCTCGAAGAATTCATAATGAAAAGGATCCTCAGCTTCCATCCTTGTGCATATTTGGAAATTTCATCACGGTGATTTGCGAGAAGAATTTGAAGAGAGTCAGAGGACTGGACATGAATGGACCGTGTTCTTGAACCAAGCAGATTCGTTAACTGCGTTCAATCTATTGAATCCCCCCAGAAATTGCGGTAATGAGAATCGAAGAGAGATCAAAGAAAAATTAATGCGCTCACCCCCTAAGTTCCTCTTTAGATCAGTGCCGTATTCTCAATTTCCACGATGGATGTTACTTCAACGTGTTGAAGGACCTGAATGTTTCTCAATTGGCAGTAATCGAGGAACAATCAATTTCTCAACGATAGGAACTCAGTATTGGCCCCAGGACCTTCCACTCCCTCCGCCTCGTTATACAGACTCAATTGGTGTTTTCGAAGTGGCACAACCAGTTAACCCATACCAAGAAGTGGAGACAGGTTATATTATTAGTTGGGTTCATGAAGGAATACAAGGATTACAGGAAGCCTTTGTAAAGGACCGTCGTTTTCGCTTGTCAGTACCTGCCTACCAGTCAACCAATAGAGAAAAAGGAAGTGAAACTAACATTGGAAAGATTCAATACGTGTTCCCCAGATCCGAAGTAATCTCATTGATGAATTCGACCCCTCCAACGGCTGGATACGAGAAATCGGTTCTTTCCTGGAGTATGGTACCAGCCTGGAATCGCGTTGCCGGAGCCTATGCGAGAGATTACTGGGAGTTGCCTCAACAAATTAGATGGACCCATTACGGAACTTACCAATTAAGGACCCCTGATGGACATTTCGACACCACTCCGGCATGGATTCTCCGAATTAACGACCAGAACGTTCATCCGCAAAGACCACCCAAGGATTACCTGACTTCCTTGTTCCCTTCGTCCCTGTCCGCCCTCAGTATCAGGCCGCTACATCCACCTCCAGATTGTCCCCTTCCATCCTAGTTAGTTTCTTTTCCTCCGGTTAATAATATGCTTAAATTCAGCGGGGTACCCTTGCTCAACTTCAGGATTGTTAGAAATTTTAATTGACCGTTTTGTCTTGGAAACTACCAAAGATAAACGAACAGACTCCTTGGTACAGGAAGCCAGAAGGGATCGAAACCAGAATACTACCACTCCTTCTCCTTCCAGTATGACCATGAAAGTGACAAATAACACAGGCAACCCTTTTGCGCGTTTCGATTTTCCTCCCCAGATTTTATTGTTCCCATTCCCCATTCGGACCTGAAAGCAACTTCCTCAGTCATCGATGAAAGTTGGACCGACAGAATCCTCGATCCCGAAGAACCTTCTTCCTCGGACGCATGGTTAAGGATGTGGGACCAAGAGCTCATGGATCAATTTGATAAAGAAGTTGGACTGCGAGTGTTCCTGACGCATCCTGGAGCCAAATACATGTATATTGAAGCGGCTCGCGAATTCTCTATAAGGACCTTATCCTCTTCCGCTGCCTTAAAGGAACCAGATGAGCCGGAAGTCTCTCAAACAGAAGAAACGCATGGACCCAAAGCTCACGACGTTACGCTAAGTTCACCGAACAGTTCTACTACTTCCCTCTCACCATTACAACCTTGATTGGTCTTAACCAAGGACCGCCTCACCCATTTCATAGGTAGATAATATACATAAATTATTTACTTAGAATTCTTTATATCTCTAGGGTGTTGGTGTGGACCAGAAGAGAGAGGCATCTGTTTTCTTTGAAAGAAGAGTGGAAGAATAAGTTTTCTTTTATATATTTACATTTATAAATTACGAAGCTTTTTCCTAACAACAATCTTGTTTTTCTTGATTGATAAAATCAACATTTCAAAAGAGGTAATTCCTACACCCATTATGATGAAGTATTTGCTGTGGACCGTGATCCTCTTGAGTTCACTAATTATAGATGGAGTGTATGTGCGGGCTGTGGAAAATAACCCATTCTGTGAATCAATCAAAGCCTCGGACCAAAGTAGGATTTTTCCGGCGGAGGAAAAATCAGTGCCGCAGAGGGGAAAACTCGTCGAAAACGAAGTGAAGAAAGAAACCGACGCTGCAAGAAGAATCAACAACATAATAAAGGACTTTGACGTGCTAACTCAGTTGGCTGAAATACTAGGGGAGTTGAAGAATTTCCAAGAAAATCAAGCAGATATCAACAAGTTAACAACAAAGGTTGAAGCAATTAAGGACCCCAAAGATACAATCGTAGTTGAAAATTCGTCAAAACCAGAAGAATATCAAACCAAAATTTCCACGGAAACGAAAGTCATCGACACCGAGGATGAACAAGGACCAACGACCCCAGAGAATGAAGAAAAGGACCAAACAACAGAGATGATCAAGGACCAAACATTCCTAACAACATTTCAAGCATGGATGCGAACGTGTGAGAAAGTTGTCAGTAGTGAGGTAGTTCAGTTCTTCATTTATCTATTGATTGCTGGAATCTGTTCGACGTGTCTTTATTGGAAGGACCTTTTTGCGAAGATAAAGTTGGGGGCTCTCAAAGGGACCATCATCTCGTTCATCATTTTAGCAGCAGCCAAAGTGTTGAAAGTCTTATTTCGAAGTTTAAGGACTGAAGTTCTATCAGGATGGAATAGCACAATCAACTACCTACCAACAACCAGAGGTGCCTTCGATCTGACGGTAGCTATTGTGGGGATTTTAGCTCTAATCTCCTGGTCTGGCGCTGGCGGACAGTCATTGTTATTAATTTTTGGAAATCTCACGAAGAGGACCAGAAATCAAATCACCTGGTCTGTTGAACCACGCTGGGCGGCTTTACCATGTCCGGCGGAAAACGAAGGGGGGAGTGTGCTGGCCCGAGGGGGTCACTGGGACGTGGTGGCCGACCAGCGGGAGTGTTTCTGGGGGATGAGAGGAGGCCAGAGCCAGGCGGCGATCCTCGGCCGTTTCTTCCCAAGCAGGTTTGGGAGCGAGTGGGCCATATTCGTTGAAATTGGTAACAATTGTAGACCATCCACTTTATTGTTTTGGCTGCTGTTCCGACATCACGGGAGAAAGAACCGGCCACCCTGTGCCATTGGGGCACATACGCCCACGAGAGGATCTTTTTGTTGTAACCTGCGGTAGGGGGGACTGGATGGATCAACCGCTGCCGATCCTCTTCTCTGATGACGAGTTGCAGACGGCCCAAGAGGGTACTATTCCTGACATGACTGTTAACTTGCTGCTACTCTTAAAACGTTGTCTACACTCATGCGTCATCCCCATGTGTCT
>NW_026578393.1:0-76286 GCF_029603195.1 Condylostylus longicornis
AATAATAATAATAATAATAATAATAATAATAATAATAATAATAATAATAATAATAATAATAATAATAATAATAATAATAATAATAATAATAATAATAATAATAATAATAATAATAATAATAATAATAATAATAATAATAATAATAATAATAATAATAATAATAATAATAATAATAATAATAATAATAATAATAATAATAATAATAATAATAATAATAATAATAATAATAATAATAATAATAATAATAATAATAATAATAATAATAATAATAATAATAATAATAATAGTAATAATAATAATACTAATAATAATAATAATAATAATAATAATAATAATAATAATAATAATAATAATAATAATAATAATAATAATAATAATATTAATAATAATAATAGTAATAATAATAATAATAATAATAATAATAATAATAATAATAATAATAATAAAAATAATAATAATAATAATAATAATAATAATAATAATAATAATAATAATAATAATAATAATAATAATAATAATAATAATAATAATAAATAATAATAATAATAATAATAATAATAATAATAATAATAATAATAATAATAATAATAATAATAATAATAATAATAATAATAATAATAATAATAATAATAATAATAATAATAATAATAATAATAATAATAATAATAATAATAATAATAATAATAATAATAATAATAATAATAATAATAATAATAATAATAATAATAATAATAATAATAATAATAATAATAATAATAATAATAATAATAATAATAATAATAATAATAATAATAATAATAATAATAATAATAATAATAATAATAATAATAATAATAATAATAATAATAATAATAATAATAATAATAATAATAATAATTAATAATAATAATAATAATAATAATAATAATAATAATAATAATAATAATAATAATAATAATAATAATAATAATAATAATAATAATAATAATAATAATAATAATAATAATAATAATAATAATAATAATAATAATAATAATAATAATAATAATAATAATAATAATAATAATAATAATAATAATAATAATAATAATAATAATAATAATAATAATAATAATAATAATAATAATAATAATAATAATAATAACAATAATAATAATAATAATAATAATAATAATAATAATAATAATAATAATAATAATAATAATAATAATAATAATAATAATAATAATAATAATAATAATAATAATAATAATAATAATAATGATAATAATAATAATGATAAGAATAATAATAATGATAATAATAATATATAATAATTAAATATGAATGATTACTTGCTATCGAAGCAAGTCATCATTAATAAACCACAAGAATCATATCACCATTATTGAATCAACTCTTCAATAGTTTGGCCATTTAAAGTATAGTTTGTAAAAGTGGCCTTTTTTGCCTAGATTAGCACATTTGTGCATATTTACTTACGTTGATTTTTAGGTTATTACTTGAGCACCACCCGTAGAAGCGGTTAAGATCATTCTGAAGATGCAATGCATCATTTGTAGAGCTTATGAACGAAAGTGGACTCTGTAAGTCGTACCAGAGAGATATGACTTTACCCAGGCTATCAAGTTGTCAGGGAATCTTAAGAGTTTCAATTTTAATATAACAATTTCATGTGGTAGTATATCAAAGCTTTGCTAAAGTTTATGTAAATTATGTCCGTCTGATAGCCATTTTTCATATTATTTGAGAAAACTGTCGTGTTTTCTACACGATTAGTGGATTTCTTTTTCAAGAAGCCATGCTTACGCGCACTAATGAATGGCATACAATGGAAAAGAATATTGTCATACATTAAATGGACAACGCCAGAGAGAGTAAACGTGTTCTTTGTTTTCCTTATTTAAATAAAAATAAATTATTAAAAATTGCTTAAGATATTGTTTATTTTGGGTTTAATTTGTAAAAAAGGAATACATGTTTATGTATTTAAATGTGCAATTTAAATTAAAATGACTTCTATTTGTGGAAAATGTGAAAAAAGTCTAAGAAATTAAATTTCTAAGATTCAGTGTAGCGGATTCTGTAAACAATGGCTTCATGCTAAAAAGTGTATGAATTTGACAGAGAATGATTTTAAAAAAAATAGAAAAAAATATATTTATTAATATAATATGAGAATCTTGCCTAGATGGTTTTAAAGAAATAAAAAATAATTATGATATCTGAAAAGATATCCTATCTGAAAAGATTACAAAATTGGCTAAAAATTGTGATATTAAAAAAATTAATAAGCAGAGTAATAATAATACGTCATATGCAGAGTTTAAAAATTACCGCAAGAGAATAAGCAAAAAAACAGTGAGCAAGAGAATAAGCAAACAAAATTGGATTTAAATAAAGTTGGGTCAAACCAATGGTTTGTATTGTAGCACTTTTCCCTTCAACAAGTGAAAATACTGCTTTTAAATACAATCTGTATATATCCACCATACTATTATAACTATTTTTATTCATAAACGAAACTATTTCTAGGATTGCATATATTTAGGATCATGCATATATTCAGTCTTTGAAATAAAGCGAAAATTAATATAAAATGGGGTTAACATTATGTTTGATTTTAAGGTTTAATTGTGTGAGTTAAGAAAAATAATTATATTTTTTAATGTCATGGAATTTACCGTTAGCTTTTTGTGTTTATAGAAATTTGAAAAAGCTTGCGGTTTCGGAAATATAAAGTGTCAAAAATTCAAATTTTACAAATTTCAAGAGACGATAACTTGAGAGGTGGTGGAGATGGAAAAAAATTTTTTTCTAACGAAATGAACTATTTGTCAATATCTAAAAGTCCCTTATATTTCAAGCTTCTACAGGCTGCAGTTTAGAAGAAAAACGAAAGCAAAAATTTGGAAAAAAAGGACTTTAGATAACGGTTAATTTGAACGGCCATTTTGTTTTTTAAAGTTTAACTATAGTATACCGCGCTAGGGGAAGCAAGGCACTGCCTTTCTGCGTTTGAAAAATTTCAAAAATTCTTATAGTTTCATTGCAACGAATAGTTAAAAAAGGCCATTTTTAGGGTTTTGGGGGGGTATAACTTCTAGAGGGGGGGGGAGATAGGTAAAAATTTTGTTCTACGAAAGTAAGTTTCTAGTAAAGATCTATGCACATATAAAATTTCAGCTTTCTATCTTCAAGGGTGTAGAAGTTTTGTAAACAGACACACGGACAGACGGACGGACGGACGGACGGACGGACGGACGGACGGACGGACGGACGGACGGACAGACAGACGGACGGAGAGAGTGAAACTAATAAGCACTTTTTTTCAAAAATTTTTTGGAAAAGTGCTAAAAATAATAATAGTATGTGATTTGTCATTAGAAATAAGTAGTAATTGAGGTGGATATTGAAACATATAAGAAAATTTTAGATTTAAAGAAAATGAGAATTGGATGGAATATCTGTCTGGTGTATCAAAAAAATTCTTTACTTAGATGTTATAATTCAGTGGCCTCAAACACAAACCGCCTAACTCGAGTTAAGACAAAAATGAGATATGTTTACCGGCGAACTCTCCGTTTTGAGTTTCATATGCTCACATACTACATATAAATATCTATTTATATACTACATATAAATATCATTATGCTACAACTTTATTTATTTGCACAACTTTGTCAGATCCGTTGCACAATGAAGTCTTTTTGTAATTGAAATACTTTTTGAAACTCTCTTAAGTGAAAAGAGCTACCCCAGAGATTTTAAAAAATTAACTCCCAAAAAATATTTTCCATGAATGAAATCATATTTGATAATGAATAAAGTTGGGTCAAACCAATGGTTTGTATTGTAGCACTTTTCCCTTCAACAAGTGAAAATTCTGTAACAGTCTACGAGTATGTATACCTATCACACTATTAAAATTATTTTCATTCATATACAAAACTATTTCTAGGATTGCATATATTTAGGATGATGCATACATGCAGTCTTTGAAATAAAGCAAAAATTAATATAAAGTGGGGTTAATATAATGCTCGATTTTAAGGATTAATTGTGTGAGTTAAGAAAAATAATTATATTTTTTAATGTTATGGAATTTACCGTTAGCTTTTCGTGTTTATAGAAATTTGAAAACGTTTGCGGTTTCGGAAATATAAGGCGCCAAAAATTCAAATTTTACAAATTTCAAGAGGCGATAACTTGAGAGGGGGTGGAGATGGAAAAAAATTTTCTTCTAACGAAATAAACTATTTGTTAATGTCTATAAGCCACTAAAATTTCAAGCTTCTACAGGCTGGGGTCTAGAAGCAAAATGACATCAAAAATTTGGAAAAAAAGGACTTTAGATAACGGTAAATTTGAACGGCCATTTTGTTTTTCTAAATTTTGATTATAGCATACCGCGCTAGGGGAAGTAAGCCACTGCCTTTCTGCATTTGCAAAATTTCAAAAATGCTTATGGTTTCATTGCAACAAATAGTTAAAATAGGCCATTTTTAGTGTTTGGGGGGGGTATAACTTCTAGAGGGGGGGAGATAGGTAAAAATTTTGTTCTACAAAAATAAGTTTCTAGTAAAAATCTATGTACGTACAAAATTTCAGCTTTCTATCTTCAAGGGTGTAGAAGTTTTGTAAACAGACACACGGACAGACGGACGGACGGACGGACGGACGGACGGACGGACGGATAGAGTGAAACTAATAAGCACTTTTTTTCAAAAAATTTTTGGAAAAGTGCTAAAAAATAAATGATAACAAAATAATAGCTAATAAATTTAATAATTATTTCATAGACAGTATAAATGAAATTAATAATAGCATATCAACAAGTAATTTTCTTAACTTAATTCACAATAATCAAAATAATATGTTAAAATTTCAAAAAATAGATATCAATAAATTGAAAATAATTCTTAAAAATGTCGATAATAAAAAAGATAGTAATTTTGTGAACGCAAAAATGTTGAGTGACAATGTAGATGTCATAGGTGAGAATTTGCTGTCTATAATTAATCAGTCATTAGAAAATGGGATTTTTCCCAGTAAGTAGAAGAATAGTATGGTTATACCAAATCAGAAAATTAGGGGAATAAATAAAGCAAGTGAGTTTAGACCAATCAATACTATTAATGTCGAAGCTAAAATATTAGAAAAAGTAGTAATTGATCAATTGGGAAATTATTTTGAGTCAAAAAATTTAATAACAGAATTCCAATCTGGGTTACGAATCTGCAATAAATTTAATTGTTACTAATTGGAAAATGGCAGTGCATGATAAACAATCCATAGTTGCCGTATTTCTTGATTTAAAACGTGCATTTGAAACGGTAGACAGGAGTTTTATAACGATAAATATTATAACGATATTATTACAAAAGTCACGTTGTTATGGTATTAATGATGTTGAATATTCTTGATTTGAATCTTACTTGAATGGAAGGAAACAAAGAACAAAATTTAACTCTGTTATGTCAGATGAAGTCAATGTTTCAATTGGTGTGCCGCGAGGTTTTGTACTTGGTGTTATGTTATTTTTGATTTATATTAATGATATAGAATTGGCGTTAGTTAATTAAAAAATTATGCTTTTTGCTGATGATACTTTGATGTATGTTGTTGGTGATAATGTGACTGAATGTATACGAAAAGCTAATTGTGATTTAGAAATATTCAATTCGTGGTTTGTAATGAATAAGTTAAGTTTAAATGCTAATAAATCTAAATGTATGATAATAAATGATACTTCAACTGAAAATGTAATAATAAATAATCAAAATATTGAAAAAAATTAACGAAATTAAATACTTAAGAGTTATAATAGATAATAAATTATTATAAAAAGTCATATAAATTATCTTTGTAAAAAAATATCAAAGAAATTATTCTTCTTTTCAAAAATTAGGAAACAGATATTGTTATAATGTTCAATTACATTGTACACCTCAATTATAAAATTTCATTTTAATGAATACTATTCTTCATTATTATTTATGGCTACTAGTTCAAATAAGCAAAGGCTATGCAAATAATTTTAAAGTTAAATATATATACTTCAATTGTTTTTATGTTAGATACTTTACAATTGTTAAATGTGAATCAAAGAGTTATAATGAATGTTTTGATAATTGTTTATAAAATGAAAGTGGGACCTTACCCAAAATATCTATGTAATCGTCTAGTATATACTGATGATAATCATCAATATAATTTAAGAAATTTTGATATGTTTTTGATATGGATTAAAACAATTTAATGAGTTGCCTCCACAAATTAGAAACATTCCATCTTTGAGGATATTTAAAGAATTGTAAAATATGTTAGAAAAAATTATTGAAGGGAAAACAAATTGAAATAAATTATTTTTAATTAAATGTAAATAAAATTAGTCAAATGTAAATGAAATATGAAATTGTTAAAATAGTTAAAATTAACGAAATAAATAAATAAATAAATAAATAAAAAAGAAAAATATATCATCAACTCAAAAACCTTAGGAATTGCCGACGGTTTAGCTATAATGCCCGAAGAATAAGACTTATTAAAAATTACGGTTAAGATGGGCGCCAGAGAAGAGCAGCACGTGGTTAAAATAATCGCAGGAACTCCATCAGGTCCAGGAGAAGGACTAGAGCCCAAATTGGAAAGATATTTTTCAACCGTAAAAGAGTTCGTTGCAAAATTTCGTTGCAAATTATTTAGATTAAAGGTGTCTATAAAAGACAACTCCAACTCACTAGAACAGTCAATTAAAATTAAAAATGTTCCTCACCATGAGTAATCCACCTAATTTTGGGGATATTAAAATCTCCGAAAACAAGAACCTCATCCTCAGGGTTAAAAGAATTGCATAAATAATCGATTGCCGAAGAAATTTTTGCATATAACTCATTACTTGAGTTAGGCGGTAGGATTCTGAGGTGAAGAACTTTAATAAAATCATACAAAGTGCTGCCTGGAATAGTACAAAATAATATGAATATAAATTCGTAGGTATGATTTACCCAAGAGAAATACTGAATATGATAAGCGAAAAGAGAAGAGCTAGACGCAGATGGCAAAACTCACGAGATCCGGCAGATAAAACTGCACTCAATCGACTCACTCATAATCTTAAAAAAAAATAAGAAAAATCAAAGAAGATTCGTTTGATAATTACAAAAAATTTGTCAGCCGAACAAGAAAGTAATTATTCGTTATGGAGGGCTGCGAAAAATATTAAAAGGCCAATTTTACATGTCCCCCCTATTAAGGGAACGGATGGCAAATTGGCAATATAAAATAAGGCTAAGGCTGAAATATTTGCAGATCATCTTGAACAATTTTTTAGGCCTATGACATACATTCGAACATAAATATTGCAATGGGAAATGTGAGAGCAGAAAACGTCATCGTTCAATTTGCACAAAGAGAAATAGTGGAAGAAAAAAAAAGTTTAAACTCAAGGAAAGCACCGGGTTATGATTAAATTACCTCTGACATACTGAAGCAATTACCAAAAAAGGGTATAACAATGTTGACATTTTTAATGAATTCTGCATTGAGGTAAAAATATGTGCCTAATGTTTGGAAGGTAGCAGAAGTTATAATGATACCAAAATCTGGTAAACCTTTAAATCAGACCTAGTCTTATAGAGCATTTTCTCTGCTACCAACTTTGTCGGTACTTTTTTAAAGTTATTAAAAAGAATGGGATATATAATTGAGGAGAGGTCATTAATCCCGAACCACCAATTAGAATGGTGGGTTTAGAGCAGAACATTCAACTACTGATGAAATTCATAGAATTACAAATATTATTGAATAAGTCCTAGAGGAAAAGCAAATTTGTACAACAATTTTTGTAGACGTGGCACAAGCTTTTCAGACAAGGTTTGGCACAAAAGATTAACATTCAAGTTAGAAAAATATTACCACAGCAATATGTAGATATTCTCTCTTCTTATTTAACCGACAGATTATTTAGAGTCAAACAGGAGGCGGACTATTCCACACTTAGAGAAATAAGAGCAGGTGTAGCACAGAGCAGTATTTTGGGTCCGCTACTATATCTACCCTTTACAAGAGATGTACCTCAAATATAAAACACAATTGTGGCTACATATGCTGACGATGCTGCAGTTATGGCAGTAGCATCAAATATTGACGACGCCACAAGAAAGTTGCAGTAGATAAGCAATAGTTTTAATGCTTGGACCAAGAAATGGCAAATAAAAGTAAATGAAACTAAGTCTGCACAAGTAAATTTTTCAAATAAAGTCACTTTAAGCCTCCCACGTGTTAATATAAATGGGGTAAATGCTGCGTAGGAAAATGCGACGAAATATCTAGAAATCACACTGGATGTTAAGCTAAAATGGAAGGAATATGTTAAAAAGAAAAAGGCAGAATTAGAATTAAAATATAGAGAAATGTATTGGCTCCTAGCTCGCAAGTCAAGGTTGCTGATACAGAATAAGATCCTTCTCTATAACCAAATAATTAACCCCGTTTGGTTGTATGGTATCCATTTGTCGGGATGTGCCAAACAAATACATGTCCAGCGAATACAAACGTTCCAGAATAGGGTTTTTGCGGAATATGGTGGATGCACCTTAGTATGTTCGGAAATTTACATAGAGATTTAAAGATTCCATGTGTAGTTGACGAAATTAACGAAAGGGCGGTGAGTCTGGAGCAACATGTCAAGCTTCTTGGACTTTGCCTTCTGGTTTAGCGCAAAGTGCGCTTCACCAAATTGGGGTTCGTTGAATCTCTTTCAATGTATATTAAAGAAAATTTGATGGTTGGGGACTAGTATCAGAATATAAGGAGGGGGTTTTTGTGGTAAAATACATAACTAACTATGGGTTGCCAGGGAATGGCATGTTAGTAACATTCATGCTTTGCCTTCTTCCATCGATGAAAAATAACAATCATTTTTACTTCTTCATGATCTTCGTTTCTAAGGTACTGTTTACATATACATACGACTAATTGTATGATTAAATCTATGATAAAGTCAGATGAATGTTTATGTATCATACTGAAATTATTTAATGGAACTCATACTTTACGTTAAAATATAACAATTTGCCACGAAAGTTATAACCAAAATAAAAATCAACTAAACGCTATTCAAAACTTTCACAAAATTTTACTAAAAAAATATAACAATAGATCTGGTGAGATTTGAGTAATTCATATTATCAGATAAGATACTTATACTGATTTTGATTTTTAATAAAATAAAATTGTGTAGATTTGCAAAATAATTTACGGACTAAAAGAATTTCATGAAGCTGAAAATGTACATATGTATTATTTTTTAGAATAAATATGTTATATGTATTTATACTTCTTTTCAGATAGTAGTCAACAGTCATTTTCCGGCTCGAGTGAGACGTCCGATTGCAGTGATTTAAACTTAGCTTCTTCGACGGGTTTGCCATCCAATAAAGATGAAAGTAGTGAAAGAAAGAAATTTAAACATAGTCATAACAACTTTTCAATAATCAATAATAAACAACGAAGATCTCGAACAAATTTCTCTGTTGAACAATTGTCAGAGCTTGAAAAATTATTTGAAGGTGAGAAGTCTTATTAAATATTATAGAATTAATATAAAATTATATATAAATATATACTTGAAGAAAATGAAAATTTTGAAGAGGTCGTATTGTAAGATTAAGAGGATAGGAGAAAAAAATTAATTTTCTAAAATTCTAATGCTTACTTTCAAAAGTTTAATTAATACGAAATTATGACATGCCTCTTTTTAAATCCTTAGGCGGCTGTTTTAAACAAATTTGGTTTAAAACTCTTTTTTAAATCCTTGCATAGAGAGCTATGAACCATATATTGAAATTTGGTGGAAACTCTACAAAATTTTTTAACAAACTGTTTCTCGCAAGCCATTAAAATTTCACACCCGTTTTGCATTATTACTGTATATTTTTTTCTGAATTACCATATAAGAGTATTTAAATCGTTCTAAATAAATAACCTAAAATTCCAAAGTTATTTTTAGCACTCTTTCCAAAATTTTTGAAAAAAAATTGCTTATTAGTTTCACTCTGTCCGTCCGTCCGTCTGTCCGTGTGTCTGTTTACAAAACTTCTACACCCTTGAAGATAGATACATAGATCTTTACTAGAAACTTATTTCCGTACAACAAAATTTTCACCTATCTCCCCCCCTCTAGAAGTTATACCCCCCCCAAAACCATAAAAATGGCCTTTTTTAACTATTTGTTGCAATGAAACCATAAACATTTTTTAAATTTTGCAAACACATAAAGGCAGAGGCTTGCTTCCCCTAGCGCGGTATACTATGGTTAAACTTTAGAAAAACAAAATGGCCGTTCAAATTTACCGTTATCTAAAGTCTTTTTTTTTTCAAATTTTTGATGTCGTTTTTCTTCTAGACCCCAGCTTGTAGAAGCTTGAAATTTTAGGGGCTTTTAGACATTAATAAATAGTTCATTTCGTTAGAAGAAATTTTTATTCAATCTCTATCCATTGAAATTTGTAAAATTTGAATATTTGACACCTTATATTTCCGAAACCGCAAGCTTTTTCAAATTTCTATAAACACAAAAAAGTAATGATGAATTCCATTGCATTAAAAAATATAATTGTTTTTCTTAACTCACACAATTAACCCTTAAAATCGAGCATTATGTTAACCCCACTTTATATTAATTTTTGCTTTATTTCAAAGACTGCATGTATGCGTTATCCTAAATATATGCAATCCTAGAAATAGTTTTGTATATGAATGAAAATAATTTTAATAGTGTGATAGGTATAAATAGACTGTATTTAAAAGCAGAATTTTCACTTGTTGAAGGGAAAAGTGCTATAATACAAACCATTGGTTTTTGTAAAATTGTAATATCCACAAAAAATTGTAATATATTATTATATTAATACCGCTATATTCATAGCGATTTGAAGCTCTACTATTTAAATAACCGCCTCTTAGGTAAAAAACCTTTAAAACCCTATAATAGTAAAAATGTGTACCTGGCAGAATTTACAAATTTCTGAATAAATCCATACTGTGAAATAAACGATGTTTCAAATTTTTCTAATCACACATTTTTGAAAAACCAGTAATTAATAAATTTTATTTTTATAAGTACCACCGCAACAACTTATGCCATATTGTAACTTAGAATGGAAAATGCGTTAATGAAACATCAATAGAGTTTTCTGCGAACAAATTCTATTCAAACAAAGCAAATAAGATTTTAGCGCATTTGTATGTGCTGAACAGTTGAACATTAATAAACACGCCTAAATATTTGAATTGATTAACTACTTCTATAGTTAAGCATGCTGAGTCACAATAGAGAGAATGTTTACTTTTGTCACTAAGGTTATAATCACTGTTCATAAAAACACTTTTGCAACCAGTTGAATGAAAAGCAAGATTGATATCAAAAAGTTCCTTCTAATGAAAAAATATTATTTTGTTTTATCACTAGCAATTAGCCTATGTCGAAAGAACCAATATTTTAACAAGCTGAGATCTTTATTGAACGCGCACGTTAAATTGAGTGAACTATTGCAATAATAGGAAATGGCAAGATAATGAACAAAAGCTTCTATATTTTAAATTTAAACTTCTAATTTTCGCGATATAATAGTTTTTATAATACAAGTATATGAAAATTAATGGGACATAGAAAACAAATTTTTTTTTAAGTTTGTGCTTTTTGATCTACCTCCATAAATTTTTGATTCACGTTAAACAAAGTGAACATTTTCGATCAAAAAAGTGCATATGGATCAAAATCGCACTGAACCTTTTCTAATTAACCTGCTATAACTGTCGATTCCTTTGTCGAAATTGAACGAAACTTTATAGTCAAACTCTTAAAACTATAATAAAACTACTAACAGAAATTTAGGAAATCCCATCGTTTAGTTCTGAAATAAAGTGTTGTTATACTTCAAACGCGATCTTCTCGATTCAAAAGTTACATCGTGTGGATCAAAACAGCATTCAGCAGACGAAATGTCATGCCATTAAAAAATATAATTATTTTTCTTAAATCACGCAATTAGCAATTAAAATCGAGGATTATGTTAACGGCTCTTTAATTTGTTTTTGCTTTAAAGGTCGAATACATTGCTCATCCTAAATGTATGCAATCCTAGAAATAGTTTCGTATATAAGTGAATTATAATAAGGCAGTATATAGTCAGTCTATTTTTAAAACCAGTATTTTCACTTGCTGAAGTGAAAAGTGCTACATTACAAACAATTGGTTTGATCCAACTTTATTTTTATTAAAGTCTCTTAGAGCAACGAGAAAAAATAGAGCTGACTGTGTCTACTCAGTGATACAGAATTCATTATGCTATGTGCAAGTAAATATGACAAAGCTGTTTATGGGACTGACTATGACTTTAAGTTGACGTATTATCATATTAATTCATGCCAAATTTCAGTACTGTGTTTTCAATATTTTCTAAAACATGGCCAAACTCCTACTGAAGTTGTGCGGCAGGTACCACAAGGAGTCAAGAAATTTCATCGATTTTTATTACACATAACAGCTCTAATAATACACTTGCTTTAACGAAATTTCTATATTATAATTCCAATAATTTCTGAGATAATGCCAAATAACTTTTGGAGTTGTATGGCAGCTACAAAAGAAACCCAGCAATTTCAGCGACTTTTATCAAATATATTGGTCCTACTAATATATTTGCTTTTGCGAAATTTCAATGCCACAGGTTTTATAGTTTTTAAAATACAAACAAAAAAATGTGCGTTTCCACCGAAAGCTTGATATGCAAAGTTTGTTGCTATAACATCACCTATCTCATTGTATATAATGAGGTCAGATTTGTTTTACTTTTGTCTACATAATAGTACCACATTCTTATTCTGCTAATATTTTTCTTAAGTAGATAACTTTTCAAAACATAAATGGTAATTTTTTTCTCTTCCCTTGACAACCTTTCATACAATCTGGTTTTGAATTTATTATGATATATCAAACATTCATATACACATTTTGATGTGTTTTTAAATATGGATATGATAATAAAATGTATATAAATAGAATATGCATATGTATATAAATAGAATAAAAATATAAAAATAAAATGCAAAAAATGTCAGAAATAATTTCAAATTGTGTACTTAGTTTTTAGTTAGCAGAGAATATTTTACTAATGTGTGTTCTAAAGAGGAATTTATACTTTTCGCGAAGTATATGAAAAGCACACAGTGACAGAGTTCGTAAAAATAACATTCACGAATTATAAAATTTTTATTCTTATCAGTTTTTCAATCTTGAGTGAAAAAAAAAATTGAATTTCCAAAAAAAATTTAAACCTGTCTCTACCCTCTAAAAGCTTTAGCCCCTCAAGAACCTATTACTCGTATATATATTGTTATTGAGTAAAGAGTGATGTTATTATTTGTAATATGATTTGTTATTTGAAGACCTATTTTATATGAGTGAAAGTAATTTAAAATGTAAAAAATTGTTTTAAAAGCAATATTTTCACTTATTGAAGAGAAAAGTAATACTTTACAAACTATTGTTTACGCCCTAGGTTAGGTTAGGTTGCACGGTTCCTCCAAGGGACAAGTTCGACAACGCCGGGCACGAGTACAGCAGGTGGGTCACCATTTTCTCCTCCTCCTCGTCATAGCAGCTCTTACAGAGATCGTTTGCGGGGCGGCCCATCCTCCTGCCTGATCACCAATCTGACAGTGTATGGTTAAAACCTCTATAACCGCGCCAATATCCTCCCGCCGGAGAAATATTAGATCCCTTGTGCGACGCAGGTTTAGCTTTGGCCCCAACTTCGTTGTCGCGCTACATGTTGTTCCATTCGCGCATCTGAGATTGGTACGTTCCACCACTGCACTGCGTAGCAGCAGCCTGTGAGTGCTTAAGGGCATGCCCAGGTCCACCTTTCACGATTTCCCTGAAATCTCACTGTTTAACAAACAGTGTTTAACTTGAACTGCTCCGCCACCTCTTTAAGAGACGACGTACAATCTAGGACCGATCTGGACGTAGAGGCTCCGCGCCCTTATCGCAGCCTAGCTGTCCGTAAAGATGCTAACAATTCCCACACACACCAAAGGGCTTTGCGAAGCCAGCTCCCAAGCTGGCTCTGATAGATCTGCCTGAAAGCATGTTTTTTAAATGGGCCATGAATTGAGAGCTCTGACAGAGCTCGAGTGATCAAGCGGAACTCGACATTATTGAAAGCGTCTTCAATATCCAGGAAGGCACACAGTGTGTATTAAACGCCCCTTCAAATTACCGCAGTTAAACGCCCCTTCAATGTAGTGTATCAAGGAGTGTAGGACCGTTTCCGTTGCCCAACTAATCCGACACGCATTTTGTGCCGGAGAGACCCACCTCGGGTTAAGGTTGCTCCTTATGTATGCGTCTATCAATTTTTCCAATATTTTTTGGAGAAACGATGTTAGACTAATTGGTTTAAAATTCCTTGGGTGGCTGTGAGAGCTCCTCCCAGTGTTAGGAATGAAGATGACCCTGGCAACATTCCACGATTTTTGAATATATTACAATTGACAGGATAATTGACACTCCCTCTTTTGGGGGTATTAATTCTGGAATTATACCAAGCTCCATTCTAGATAATTTTTGTAAGCTCCTCCGTCTCCTTGTCTAACGGTTGTGTAGTAGTTATTTTGATTTTTAAAATTTATTTTCGTTTCTATTTCTGCTCGAGAAATATATTCTATCCTGTTCTCGAGTGTCCGGAGATTCAGTTGATTTATTTGACAAAATAGGTTTTGCTTTTTTCATTATAACACTTCTAATCTTCTAATTTTAATATAACTGCAGAATGATCGGAATTGAGATCGTAGTTGTCATAGACTTCAATGATGTTTTCTGCAAATTTCTTGGTAATAAAATTTTTTAAACTTTCGGTGACTTTGGGTACAGCCACTTTGAAATTTTGTTTAGTTGAAGTGGTTTCAACTACTGTCATTTGCATCTCTTCTGACTACATATGGTGCAGATCACAAAGTGTAACACTTTCCTTAATTTGCAGGTGTGCTATAAATTTTATACTTACGAATCTGAGGATTAGTTCTTGATGTCATATGCATTTCATAAAAAAACCCATACATCAAAAAACTTCAAATACTTCCTTTTTATTTGCGATACCGTTACAGTTCCAAGTCGCTACCTAAAATCACTTTGTGGTTCATCCTCCCATTTTATTTGTTTTTGTACTTTTATGAGAAGACCTACCTTCAATGCCAGACAATCTTTCGGTAATTATACCCATTACGAGTATTGCAATCTTGTTTTGCATCACTGTTTGCCATTTTTTGGCAGTAACTGGTAAGCTATCGCTTTTCGTTTGCAGGGTATCCTTATATGATACACCCTTAAACACTATACTGGAAATGAAGCGCTTCGGGATTTGAATAACGCCTTTCTTTTGGTTGTCGTTTCCTTAGTCACAAGACATCCACTATAGTTTGCTGGATGTGTCTCTAGGCCATTCGAACACTTTCCAGATTTTTGTTTTGGGGCACTCCGCAGTAACGTGTTCGTCTGCACACTTCGCAGAGTTCGGTTCTCTTTGGCAAAATTTTTGCATATGTCCGAACCTTTGACATCTTTTGCACTGAAGAATAGTCTTTTTCTTTCGCATTGTTTGAATCTTAACTTTTATATGACTTGGTCTATTTTATAGATTCTGTTTATGTTTTCCTCATTAGAGGAGGTCAGCGTAAACAATGGTAAAGGAACTATGAGAATCTTACCGTTTTCCTTTACCTTTTTAACTTTTTAACTACGTTTAGAATCTTATAATTCCTACATCGTAAGTCATCCTTCATAGCTTCCGGCTTGCATAAAAAAACACCCCTTTTGCTTAAGAATCCAATAAGTTTCTCGCATGAGTTCTTCCTCATATGTTGAGTGTATAAGTCTATGTTGTTCTTGATGTGTAATCAGTTTTTCTCTCGGTGTATCTTTCGGCGTAGTGCTCCTATTTGGCATAGTGCTGCTATACCTTTTCTTTTTTAGTTTCTCGTTTTCTGACTCCAGTTAAGGGCACCTCACTTTTTAAGGCCAAGCAGAGAGACTCTAATTCTGATATTCTTTTATGTATATAGCACCTTGATCCTTTGTGTCGAGCTTTGGTTATACTCGAATCTTTTGTGTTTAGTGGACTCGGTATGTCTGATCGTATACCATCCTTCCCCAGAATCCGTAGTGCCTACCTCCGAAAAGGATAGATTGTCCAATGTAATTGTATTATTCCCTGGGGTACTTAATCCTTTCCTTTTCTCCATTACATTTCGATGAATCTGCATTTTACACCTCTTACCTGCCAGGATTTAAAAACTGCAGTCTCTCAGGGATTAGACGCAGACCAGGGAGCTCTCTTGTATGAATTTATTTACCATTATTTACTGAAAAAGCAGTTTTTTCTATATTTTCTTTTAATGGGATTTGATGAAATCCACTTTTTAAATGTAAAATTGTAAAATATCTATTTTTTCCTTATTGTGATATTACTTCACCTCTTTGTCTTATTGGGTAACGATCTGCAATTGTAACAGTGTTTAATTTACGAAAATCTATAAATATTGTAATTTTTTTTTTTTATTTTATTTATTTATTTTTTTTTTATTTACGCAATTCAATTTTTACACAAAAACATATACATAAAATTACTACAACTAAAAATCATCCACATATATTATTGTAATACATATTATCTTCAACTACACTAATTATATTATATTAATTTGATATCTTAATAATGAATATTTGTATAATACTATACTACAATTACTCCATGAATACAATATCTAAGATAAAATTGCATAATAAATATACTGTAGTGATAAATGCACACTAGCGACGTATATTTATCTTTTGTTAATAAACTTACTATGAATATAACTTAATATTATAGGGTATACAATAAAATATATGCTAATTAAGCTTAAATTCAACAAAATTAAAAAAAAAGAAAAAAAAAATTTACCAAAACCAAAAAATAAAAACAATTAATTTTTTTCAAATTACAAGAACAAAACAGATAAACTGAGCACCATATCTAATTTAATATAAGTTTTGAAATATTTTTTTTATAAAAATTATCATA
Organism: Condylostylus longicornis; assembly: GCF_029603195.1. Classification (NCBI taxonomy): domain Eukaryota; kingdom Metazoa; phylum Arthropoda; class Insecta; order Diptera; family Dolichopodidae; genus Condylostylus; species Condylostylus longicornis. The sequence goes on from NW_026578393.1 coordinate 17,112, forward strand.
ATTGCAAAGAAAACATTTATTTGAGATACGTTCCTTAAAAGAAGCTAAATTTTCCCTGTCATTAATTCTAGTAATATGCATTTTAATAACAAATTCCGGCATTAGTAGCATTGAATAATTGATTTTATCATATATTTCTGAAAGAACTACCCATTTAAAATCATTTATATCCGAACTCCTTTTTATAAAAGAAACAGCTGTATACGATTTATTCACAGTGCTTTGAGGTGGTATATCAACTGGCTTTGAAAGAGATAGCTGTAAGTTGTCTGCGTTAACCAATAGCTCAAAAAGTTCTCAGCAAGATTTAGTACGAAAAAGAGAAGTACAAAAATAAACTACTTCGTCTTTGTCGATATCCGGTCTTATATTTACGGACAAATCATGGATACTAATGGATTTTACTAAATTTCTGTTGTAAACTACAGTAATGTCTTCAGTACATGCTTGATCACCCAGATAATTTCCCAAGTCCAAAAAGGGTAAAAAAAAAGGTAAAAAAAAGAATAAAAGTGTCCCAGTACACCCTAATAAACAAAATACCAGATACATACTAAATTAATAATTCAAATTCATAGTAATATTTCTCTAATAACCAGTTTTTACATAATTTAGAAAATTTGTTCAATGAGTTTGATGTCCGAATGTCGGAGGGAATAGCATTGTATTTCCTGGGAGCCAGGTGTTCATAAAATATTTTGTCGTGAGTTAGTCTACCGAATGGAATATGTACAAAATTTGAATTATAACTTCCCAATCCGTATTCACTACACGAAAGTGGATTTAAGCATTTATAGGCATACAGATGTCTTACTGGTAGAATTCTTGAATATTGTAATAATGGCCAACTGCTAATCAAGTCTATTTTTACCAAAAATAATTTTCAAAATATGTTTTTGGGTTAGTAGGATAACACTGTTTACGATTATTTATACCACTCTCATCTAATTTAGTAGTACAATCCACGATGGTGAATTGTATGGTACTCTAAGTGGCCTAATTATTCCATCCCTTAATAAACCATTGGACATGAGTAATATTTTGTATAACTTGAATCATTAGTTTTGGTCCTGATTTCTCCTTTTACTTTAGCTGTACATCTTAATTTTTTACTCCGCAAATAGGTTCGGAAACTTTCGTGTTAATGATATTTCACTATTTTTTTGGATCTACTCTAAGATTTACATCTATTGAACTAATGGGTGATTCTATTTCTAATTGTTTAATTTTAATTTAACATTTATTTTTTATTGTCATATAATTTTCATTTGACCGCTGATAGCTCTTTTAAGTTGTCATTTAATAATATACCAAGAAAATTTTTTTGGTAAACGAAAAAATTTTAGTTAATTTTTTTTTACCAAATAAGTTTATATAAGTGTGTAAATTTAATTCTAATTTCCGTGCAGGAGACAAAGGCTGGCATGGGTCTCAGTCAGTTCACATTCCTAACTTGTGTTACTGGAAAAGCCGGCAAATGCCTACTGAGTTAATCAAAAGCTGTGCCAGCAAATCCGACTCTCACCTACGAGAAGGCAGGTAACATAGTTTTCTGCCGGGTGTCTCGTAGTAACGCACCTCGGTGTGGCTGACGGGAGCGGGTGAATTCGAGTACCTGGCGCTTTAACTGGGTATCCGTTGGCTAACAAACGTGCGAACGGTAAATCCAGATACATTTGATCTAGAATAGGCAGCTCCCTGGTCTGCGTCTAACCCCTGAGGGACGGCACATTTTAAATCCAGGTAAGAGGTGTAAAATGCAGATTCATCGAAATGTAATGGAGAAAAAGTAAGTATTAGGTACCCCAGGTGGTAATACAATTACATTGGACAATCCATCCTTTTTGGAGGTCGGTTCTACGGATTCTTGGGAGGGAAGGTATACGATCAGACATACCGAGTCCACTAAACAAAAAAGATTCGAGTATAACCGAAGCTCAAGACAAAGGAAATGTAGATCAAAGTGCTGATATACATAAAAGAATAACAGAACTAGAAAAGATGTCAAAGGTTCGGACTTACCAGCAAAATATAGGGGATGTCTTGTGAATAAGGAGCTTCAGAAGCAGCAAAACGACAACCAAAAGAAAGGCGCTAGCCAAATCCCGAAACGCTTCATTTCCAGTATAGTGTTTAAGGGTGTATCATATAAGGATACCCTGCAAACGAAAAGCGATAGCTTACCAGTTACTTCCAAAAAATTGCAAACAGTGATGCAAAACAAGATTGCAATACTCGTAATGGGTATAATTACCGAAAGATTGTCTGCCATTGAAGGTAGGTCTTCTCATAAAAGTACAAAAACAAATAAAATGGGAGGATGAACAACAAAGTGATTTTAGGTAGCGACTTGGAACTGTAACGGTATCGCAAATAAAAAGGAAGTATTTGAAGTTTTTTGATGTATGGGTTTTTTTTATAAAATGCATATGACATCAAGAACTAATCCTCAGATTCGTTAGTATAAAATTTATAGCACACCTGCGAATTAAGGAAAGTGTTACACTTTGTGATCTGCACCATATGTAGTCAGAAGAGATGCAAATGACAGTAGTTGAAACCACTTCAACTAAACAAAATTTCAAAGTGGCTGTACCCAAAGTCACCCAAAGTTTAAAAAGTTTTATTACCAAGAAATTTGCAGAAAACTTAATTGATACGATCTTAATTCCGATCATTCTGCAATTATACTAAAATTATAAGAATGTGTTATAATGTAAAAAGCAAAACCTTCTTTGTCAAATAAATCAACTGAATCTCCGAACACTCGAGAACAAAATAGAATCTATTTTTCGAGCAGAAATAGAAACGAAAATAAATTTAAAAATCAAAATAACTGCTACACAACCGTTAGACAAGGAGACGGAGGAGCTTACAAAAATGATCTAGAATGGAGCTTGGTATAATTCCAAAATTAGTACCCCCAAAAGAGAGTGTCAATTATCCTCCGCATTCATTGGAAAAAATACAACTAAACAGAAGAACTAGAAAAAGACAGCAAAAAACGCGCGATCCTAATGATAAAACAAATTACAACCACGCCTCTCAAGAACTTAAACGTAGTATCGAGGAACATAAACAGGATTCGATTTCCAGATACATCCAGAATTTAACGACATGCGAAAAACTGAGACGTAGCTATTCCAATTATCAGTGACAGAGAGGTTGTTGAGGAGATCAAGCTCACGTCTAATATACTAAAGCAACTAACCAAAAAGGAAATTGCAATGCTGATGCGTCTTATGAATACCTATATAACATTCAAATACATGTCTCGAATTTGGAATATTGCAGAAAAAAAAGCACCTTCTTACAAACCAATCTCGTTGTTACCGATAATTTAAAAAATTGTTCGAAAAATTATTACTAAAAAGACTTCAACCAATAATTGAAAGTGAAGATTTGATCCCGAATCATCAGTTCGGCTTTTGAAGAAAACACTCGACGATAGATCAAATTCATCGAATTTCTGACGTAGTAGAGAATTTTCTCGAAAAAAATCAGATATGCTCTGCCATATTTTTGGACGTAGCTCAGGCTTTTTTTAAGTTTTAGCACCATGAGTTAATAAATAAACTCAAACAATTACTGCCGAAGCAATATGTTCAACTGCTTGAATCGTACGTTACGGATAGGGTACTTCGAATTAAACAAGAAGAGGAATATTGATGACGGCAACATTTGCAGACGATACTGCAATAATTATAATAGGAAAAAATGTAAATAAGTCAACTAATAAATCGCACAGAGCCAGTAAAGAAATCACGAAATGTACTAAAAAATAGAACATAAAACATAACGAAGTGTAATCGATCCACGTAAATTTCACCAATTGGAAAATTGATAATTTTCTTTCGGTATCAATCAATAGTGTCATAATCTCACATACAAATTGAGCCACATGCAAATTCAGGTATGATGCCAAGCTATAGTTAGATGCCAAGCTCAAATGGAAGGAGCACATAAAGAAGAAAAAATCTCATCCAGAAGAAAAATGTAGTGATTTCAAATGGCTTTTAGGAAGGGGTTCATCATTGTCAATATACAACAACGTTTTGTTATAAAATCGAATATTTAAGCCAGTCTCGGCTTACGGTTTTCAGATATGGGGCTGCGCTGCGTAGACTCACATTCAATATATTCAAACATTTTAAAATAAGATTTTACGAGACATCGTCAATGCTCCCTGGTATGTCCGTAGTGATGATATACACAGATATCTCAGGATCCCTAGTGTCAAAGACAAAATAAAAAAGCAAGTAGTCAATCATAAAATTCGTTCATCCCAACGTGTCAACGTCGAGGCGGCTGGCTTGGTTGACCTCTCGAGTTAGCTTAATGATTTTTATCTGGAACAACAAGTACCTAGTACAACTATGAGGCAGATCAAAAACGAATGAAGTTTTAAAAAATCGGACCAAAATTAATGGTTAGTCGTTTTCGACTAGTTTTATTGATTAAATATAGTGCATGCTTTAGTGAGTTAGAATCTCACACTACTGTTTTTTCTTCTATCAGTGTCTTTCGAGATTTTCATTCCTCCGGAAGGCCAAAACAAAATTTCACTGCAATAGAATTTACAGAGAAAATTTCTGCATTTGACATGGGATATTTTACTATCGATGGTTTTAATTTTTATTGCACTCTGTGTCAATAAGAAATTTTAATGCTTCTCCACTCTCCTATCTACATTCGAAGTATGGTAGAAAGAAGTTGGTTAAGATAAAAAATGTATAAAATAAATTCTGATAATTTATCTTCTGATGCATCATAACTTTTATTTTTGCTTTTATTATTTTCTGTTATAATATTATCGGTTTCAGAAAATATCTTTAATATTGATGGTTGAATGTGATAATTACTCTGAAATTTATTGTTATTAAAACTAAAATGTTTTCTGAAGTTTGATTTATTTGTATAATTTATAATCTTTGTTTGAATAATTTGGTCTACCATAGACGAGGCAAAGGTTTTGGTGTTGATTGTCTAGATTGAAATGGTTGTTGTGTTTGATAATTAAATTGTCTGAAATAAGGTTAAAAAGTTGGTTGAAATATTTTGAAATTTTTTATATTTGAAGGTTGATTATTGTTATTTTTATTTTGGAAATGTTGTTTTTGTTGTTGGGCTTGGTCATGATAATCATTGTTATTTGTGACTCGCTTTTTCGAACTGTTATAAGACTAATTGCTTCCAAATGGTTTTTTAATTTTGTTTGGTTTAGGTTTAGTGTCTGTGGCAAGTTAGCAAGTTTTCTAATGCTTAACAATCTTGATAAATCACCTCTCAATCCTCTTTTAAAGATATCTAGAGCCCTATCTCCATACGTTTGTGCTAGAACATGCATTATATTATTACCTATTTTGTAACAAGATAAATTATTTAACACTAATGATAAGTCTTGTCGACTACAATTATAAGACATTATTGGCTTGCCCACAAATTTTATTTCTAATAACATATTAGAAATAAAATTTGTGCAACACATCTTCGTATATCTTTAATATACACTGAACGATTTGTTTCCAAAAGAAAAGTCTCCTGGATTTTTTTCATTAAATCGCGTAAGCATTTAACTACATCTGGTACATGATCCAGATCCGTTAAATAATTTTTTGAATTGCGGTGCAATTGTTTGATTACCTACAGGTTTGTCCTCAGGGGGACGTGATATAATAGCTTTTGTTTGTGTTTCAGCAATTTCCTGAATATGTTTACTTAATGTTCCCTATCCATTCCCGGCAAGTTTGTTCTTCACATAAAGAATTAGATTTTTGTTTTCATCTACTAACATGCAAACTTTTCTTTTAATTTTTTATGTACATTAAAACTATCATACTTAGCTGCGTAACTCTCTATTTCCAAGCATTTCTTATCGAAAAAACTTCGCTTGGCTAATTTAATTTCTTTCTGTAATCTTTGATACTTCAGCTGGTTTCGGTTTTTCACAATTCTGCGTTCATCCATTAGTTGTAGAATATTTTTTGTCATCCACGGTTTCTGTTTTATATTTTTCCTAAAAAAATTTTTTCTTTGGAAACGTCATTGATTGTAGATTTAATAATTTCCCATCTGCTTTGTATGCTTTCCTCTGTAGTTGCACCTTGATCTATAATCATTGTGTTTTAAATATTTTCGATTTCAGATGCAATTTGAATTTTGATATTGGAATCTTTAACTTTTTTAAATGAACCCTAACCGTAGGATTGGGTTTCTTTAACTCTGTTCTGATTTACAATAACTAAATTTATTCTTCGTATTCTGTTATTTATACTTTAATAACCAATGAAAAATGAATGGAATATTACGTGTCACAATGTTCCACAATTATTAATATTAGGTTGTGGTTTACAACATTTTTATGAGTAAATTTGTTTGGCTATTTTATGATTCATTTTATGTCGAAATACATATTGCATGTAATGCAATGTTGAAAAGTAAAAATAAATGGACCATAATGTTCGTAAGAGTACTGAACTTAATGTCCTTGAAGAACTTGAAGCTATGAAGTGTAATTTAAGCAAAAATTAAACTATTTTAACAAAAACAAAATTTTAATTAAATTTGTGATTAACTATTTGTGTTACAATTTGTGATTAACGTGAACATCTTAAAAAGTTTAATTCCCTTGAAATTTCATTGCATTGTAAAAGAAATTTTGTATATATGTACATATATTTAAATACAAAAGTAAAACTTAAACTTTTTTAGATTTCCAAAGTATTTAAAAACATTTCGAAATAAAGTAAGGCCTGAATGCCGATTATCTGTGACTACGCCGGCGAATCTTGTTCCGGAAAAGTGGTCACCGAAAGAGGAGTTCTTTGGGCTATCCGCGGCTTTCAGCCCTTCAAGTTGGCGGGCTCGAACGTTATAGTGCCTGTGAAGCTTTAAAATGCGGCGGCGGTCCCTCTGTATTACCCCCTGGGGTACTATATCCCTTCTTCTTCTCTATTACATTTTGATGAATCTGCATTTTACACCTCTTACCTGGATTTAAAAAGTGCCGTCTCTCAGGGGCTAGACGCAGACCAGAGAGCTGCCTATTCTAGATCAAATGTTTCTGGATTTACCGGTCGCACGTTTGTTAGCCAACGGATACCCAGTTAATGCGCCAGGTACTCGCACTCACCCGCTCCCGTCAATCACACCGAGGTGCGTTACTACGAGAAACCCGGCAGAAAACTATGTTACATGCCTTCTCGTAGGTGAGTGTCGGCATTTCCCGGCTTTTGCAGTAACACAAGTTAGGAATGTAAACTGACTGAGACCCATACCAACCTTTGTCTCCTGCAGGGAAATTAGAAATAAATTCACACACTTATATAAACTTATTTGGTAAAAAAAATAAACTAAGATTTTTTCGTTTACCAAAAAAATTTTCATGGTATATTATTAAATGACTGCTTAAAAGAGCTATCAGCGGTCATACAATATACAAATGAAAAATAATATGACAATAAAAAATAAATGTTAAATTAAAATTAAACAATTAAAAACAGAATCACCCTTTAATTCAATAGATGTAAATCATAGGATAGATCCAAAAAAATAATGAAATATCATTAACATGAAAGTTTCCGAACCTATTTGTGGAACCGAGTAAAAAATTAAGATGTACAGCTAAAGTAAAAGGAGAAATCAGGACCACAACTGATGATTCAATTTATACAAAATATTACCCGTGTCCAATTGTTTATTAAGGGATGGAATAATTAGGCCACCAAGAATAACATACAATTCACCAGTGTGGATTGTACTAATAAATTAGATGAGAGTGGTATAAAAAATCGTAAACAGTGTTATGTCTACATAGACAATATTATAATATTATAATATAATATTTAGTAACAAAAAACGGATCATGTTGAGAATATTAAAAAAATACTCACAACATGAATCAATCAAATATGAAAATACAATTAGATAAATATGATTTCTTTAAAGAAGAAGTAGAATTTCTTGGGTTCAGAATATCTGAATAAGGAGCAAAATTCGAATTAATAACATACGCTTCAGACCTTGCAATAGGTGCTATTTTAAGTCAAGATGGCAAGTCTATTTCATTCATTTCCTAAACATTAACAAAAAAGAAGAAGCCTACGCGTCTAATGAAAAAGAAATGTTAGCATTAATTAGGGCATTAGGTTTATTCCGCAACTACATTTACGGTCACCCAAAAATAAGAATTTATATTGATCATCTGATCATGATAAGTAATAAAAATAATAATACAAAAGCAATTTTAGAAAAATATACTTACAAATTAAAATATGAGCCAGGAAAAACAAATGTAGCTGTTGATGCATTATCTAGAATACCACATCAAACGAAAATCTATTTTTCAGGTATAGCACAACATACTGATAGTTCTTCACACAAATTAATTCCCACAGAAAAGTACCAGTTAATGTTTTTAAAAATCAATTATTCTTGTCAACAGAAAGCGAAAAAAATGAAAAAAGTAGTTATCAATTTTCAATTCGAATTTCAACATCACAGGCACACAATTATAAAACCTAATTATACAAAATCAGATATTATATCAATATTTAAACGTCACTTGAATCCATCTTTAATAAACGGATTATTTACTTCAGAACAAATTATGGGTAATTTTCAGGAAATGCATCCTATACACTTTCAACGATACAAAAATAGATATACACAACAAAAAGTAAGACGACATTACAGATGAAAATTTACAAGAAAAAATAATTAGAGAACACAAAAGAGCGCACCGTGACACATGGAAAAATAAGACACAATTACTTCAACATTAGTATTTTTCGAAAATGAATTAAAAAATTACATAAATAATAAAACAATTGTACAATTTGTAAATAAAATATGATAAAAATCCTAACAGTCCAGAAACAAAACAAGACTACTATACCTGAGTCAAATCCAGGTCAAATATTACATATACATATTTATAAAGTTGAAAGTAACCTATTATTGAGTGCACTTGACAAGTTCTAAATGTGCAAATAAAAAAAATCTAATATGGGCAAATAATAAAAATTGTACAAATATGTGCAAATAATAAAAATGCGAATAGCACATAACCGACCGCAATGTGTATTGTAAGTGAATGTGTTACATACAGAATAATATAAAAATGTCTGGTTAATACTTCTTTCTAATTTTTAGGGCATTAGTAAGCTTATAGTTAACATACCAAGAAAAATGTAAATTTGGCTCTCGAGTTTCGCTTTGTGCTACTCAAATTTCCTGAAATGCTCGCCTGTTAGTTTCGGGAGCAACCAGAATTCAAATATCAAATTCCATCAATTCGTTCCGTAGAAATGATAAAAAATGTAAAACCGGCCCCCAGAACAGTTTCCGGGCCCTGATCTTTCTAAAAAATTTCAATGAAATTGGTTGATTATTTCTCTTTATATACGCAAAAATGTATATTTATCCCGTAGTAAACGTCCAGTTGCTGACACTTGATTTCTTCCAAAATGTAGGACGTTTCGCGGACGGTCGAGTGAAGCTTATATATGAAATTTCATAATAATCAAAAATGTAAAACAGGCTCGCTAAAAAGTCCAGTTCCCGAGGCGTGATATATCCCAAAAGTTGATCAATCCGTTCTATATTTTCAAAATAAACTGGCATATAAAATTTCATGAAAATTGGTTCAGCCGAAGTTGAGATACGCATGTGCACACGAAAACTGACAGACCACCATTTGTCTAAAGTACTTTATTTATGGTTCGCTACTATAGAGAAGTGCGTTCCCACCGACATCCAAAATTAGTTACCGTCATATAACTTACCTTATTGTATACAGAATGCGGTCGGTAACAATTGATCTAGAATTAAATGGTTTACATTACCATTGCGAATCATTATCTATTGAAAACGTCGAATTCATGAAAGTTATTAGAATGACCACAAAAAGCTCCTTCATTAAGAACAATAGGTTACCAATAAAAACCATTACTCATTCTGCAGCGGAATCACAATGAATGGTTTCCAACATAATTTTAATCAGACATATTGACAACCAAATAATTCATTTAGAGAAATTAAAATACCGGATATCGTACACAAAATGTCAACGCTTCAATCATTCGGCATTCAATTGTAAGATGCCACCAAGATACGTTAAAGGCGGCCGAAATGACTCTGCGAATAGCTGTGGTGTCGAAAAACTTTTCAAATGGTCACTCTGCATCATACAAGCAATGCCCTACCGGGCAAATCAAGACAAAAATAGAAATAGTAGGGAATAACAAATATAAAAAAAAATAATGCTATAAACAAAATAAATATGGTTAATAATTGTGTATATCGAAATATTTCTTATGCCAATACTTTACCAGGTAATAACACAACCAATATCAATAATAATAGCCACAGTACTAATAATAATAATAACACTTATGATCATAAGCAAAATATTAATCTAAATAATAATGATATTAGTTCAAGTTATATAGCAAACTCTCAAAATTTATTACAAATATCAGATTTACATAAAAAATATTACCACTTTGGTTTTAAAAATATACAGGTTTAGTTGCAAGCTCAATCATCGAGGATTAATTTCCTATTCAAAAACTTTCATGGTTGAACACGCAACTCGTAATAAAAAAGGAGATCTAAAATAATATAAGAAAGCTAAATTTATTAATATAAAATGCGATGAGTATTGGGAGTGTGTAATACTTATATTCAAAACGCAAATTCTAACCAAGTAAACAATCATAAACAAAAGTTTAAAGAAGGAGACACAAAATATAAAAATTATTCCCAAGAACCAGTTCGGCTTTCGTCGTAGTCATAACACTGTACACGCCATGGATAAACTTTCATCTGAAGTTTGGTGGCAATAATATGTGGCAGCATGCTTTATTGATCTGAAGAAAGCCTTCGAGAGAGTATGGTTACACGGATTATATCACAAGATTATAAAATGTAATTACCCACTCCATCTTATATCGAAACCCAACATGTTGACAAGTAGGCCCTTTACTTTGACTGTCCTTGATATAGGACCCTCAAATCCTAAAATCTTAGCTACAGCTAGAAATCATATTTGATTCTTTTCAACATATGAGCGAACTATTTGAACTATTATATGATCTTTGTATATATGCTCGTGCCTCGCTTAACAGAAGGCTGTTGCACGGAACTTCGGTCTTACGGAGTTTAAAAATTAAACCAAAGTCTCTTTTTACGGAAATATTTTAAAATACAAAAAAAAGTGGTCTTAAAAAATTACAATTTTTATAAAAAAAACTTATTTCCAGAAATTTTTTTGTTTAAATATACATATATAATGGGGGGACAATTTTGCTCCTTTCGCATTCTGAACGTGCTTTCGGATAAATGCTTATAAATGCCTACTGTTTTGCCAAGAGCTCCAAAGAGAAATAAGTGAACTAAGATCTGTACATATTTGATCTTAGAAACAAACTAAGTAGCTATTCAAAAGAAACAGAAAGTGTGCCAAAAGAATACCTGACAGATGAGGAAGAATTACCCAAAGAAATCGAATGAAAGATTCAAAAGCTTCCGAGAAAGAAAAGGAAAGCAGGAAGCTCTTCAGTGATAGGTAACAACAATCAACAAAACTCCTCAGAAAATACAACTGTAAAACTTAATGTGACATCATATCCTGAACCTGTTAAGGGAGGAAAAACACAAACCTCCACCAGTAATTTTAAGTAACATACAAAACAGTGAAAAGGGTTCTAAAGGAAAAAAGCAAACAGTTAAAGATGTGGAAAAGGAAAAGGAACAGTTAAAAATGTGGAAAAGGAAACAGGTTATAGAAGCCTCACTAAAACAATAAATGGAAAGAAATTCGAATGGCATCTTTACGAAAACAAACTTACAAGGCCAATTGAAGTGGTTGCAAGGGGTCTTTACCCATCGTGTCTGTCAAAAAATATTCAACAAGAACTAAAGGGAAGGAGCTTTGCTTAAAAAAATTAGAGAAGATGATAAAACGAAATTAATCTCTTTTACACAATTGCTGCTTTCTTTCGACAATGGGGAAGATAAAGAAAAAATTTATAATATCACGCATTTCCAAAATACGAAAGTTAAAATAGAGGCTCCCAAAACAAACAGAGAGATACTACAGTGTAAAAGATGCCAACGATATGGCCATACTACAAAGTTTTGCAGCACAAAAGTGACATACGTGAAATGTGCATGAAATCACATGACATCTTCCTGCGCAAAGTCAAAATCAGCCGCATCAAAATGTGCAAATTGCAAAGAATCTCATCCAGCCAATTACAGAGGATGTGTAGTAGCCAAGGATCTACAAAGAAAAAGAAACATGAGGAAAGATATAAAATAGAAAAGAAAGCATTAACATCAGTAATAAGTGGTGTGGCATACTCCGATATCACAGCAAAATAGGTGAGTTAGCCCCTGATTGATACTAAAACAACTCCGAGAGTGAGCAAGCAGACCAGAGGTAAAAAAAAAACAACAAAAAATACATTCAGTCCAAAGGGAATTCATATGCCTTCAACACATAAACAAACAGTTATAGCAGGTGACTACATTGTTTGGACAATGAATAAAATACTGAGTGTCTTAGATAAAATTAGGCTAAGACTAGACAACCTTAAAAAAAAGGATAGCGGAAGTTCCAACTTACACCGCGTAGTAGAGAATGTGCGACAATATTAGTATCTTAACTTGCAACGTTAACAGCGCTCTCAATAAAAAATTAGATGTAGAAGCTATATTAAAGTTAAAAAATATAGATATGTGTCTTGTATCAGAATGTTACGGTCACAAAAACTACGGGCTCAAAAAACTATTCGGCAATGCACCCCGAAAATTTATGGCAATGCGGTAATGCAGTTATTATTAAGAAAGAAATCCAGCACTTCAAAATTTGGCAAGGTTAAAATTAAGGAAATACAAATGAATGTAGATTGTAGATTGTAAACGCAGGGTAACAATGCACCACGACCACGTGAAGGATCTATTTTGTCCCCTCCCTCCAGTGGTGCGAGGGGCGGCCGTACAGAGCTCGCTCGAGATTCACCGCCCTGATGTACACGAGCAACTTCTGGGGTGCGGATGACCGCAACTCCGCCGCCGTTATGGTACTGTCCCCCTCGATCTCCAAGAACAAACATAGCGCCACTTCCTTTTGTACTAAAGTTCATTCTAAGGTGCCGATAAGCCGAAACAGAGCGGTCTCTGTCGACCTCCCGCCTGATACGCACGCTTGTAGTCGTTCAGCGGTCTTCTTATCAGCACCCCAGTCCGAATGTGGCTGTCTATTATCTTCTGCCAGTTCCCAGGACTTGTCCTTCTATATTCTCACGCCACGGGTTTAAAAAATGGGCCGCTACCGGGAAAGTTCGTCTCCAGAAGGAGAAGAGTCCTTTGTTCTTAATTCTCCGTGTAACCGCCATCCGGTCTCCTCAGAGATGCAGTTGTTAGCAACCTGCCCTTAGCCAATACCTTATGTAGTCCAGCGGCGTCCGACGCCTATCCCTGCGGATTTCTTTGTTATACTTTTTGGACCTCATTTCTGAGGCCCTCCAGCCCCGTGGTCCACCAAGACGCATCCGTTGATTTCTTGGACACACTAATGGGGCAGTTCGATTCTGAAACTCCAACAAATGCTGCCCGAAGCTCATCTGTGGCCCTCTCCAGCATCAATGGATGCCTGGCAACAATTCTGACGGAAGCCCGCGGCTATTTTCTGTTCAGGCTCCCGCATATCCCTCCCAGTTTTTCCGCCTTGGATTTCTAAAGGAAAACCTCCATCAACCAACCCAGACCAAACCGGATGATTCTGTGGTCCGACATCATCGAATACCCTCATCTTATCAGTCGCGTGATATTTACTACCACCCCTCCAACCCTTGTTGTAAAAGTCTGGGCAATCCATACATTAAATACTTCTTGGTTTTCTTTAACAAAAATTCTAATTAAGACTCACTTCTTAATGCCGTTACTTCCCCATGCCTCGTGATGTGCATTTGCATAAAGGTGGCCACTCATCATACTTCCGATGATGAGTGGCCACCTTTTTTTATTGCACTGCTCCAACAGTTTCTGGATTTCCGACATTAATTTGGGCCTTGACAGGTCTGAGGTCCCTTGTCATGTACTCTGAAAGTAGAATAAAGTTAATGTTTTTTCTTATTAGAATGCAGGTCCTGTCCGTGATCAGTACATCTTTGCCAAGACAGCCGAAGCTACTCAGGCATGATCGAGGTTTACCAGGGGCACGCCAGTTTCTTCCTCATTCCCCATCTTTTGCTGGGGAAGGGTCCTCCTCTATCACAGGGATCACCTCTTGAGGCTAAGGAAGGTAAGCTCCAGCTCATAGACCGTATCCGCTATCGAACGTGAAGGAGGGTGTTTTCCGTAGGTTGTGCCGTACCCATCAAACATGCCCTCACCGTCTTCTGTGGCCTCCGCTTTTACAGCCTAAGGCGAAGGTTACACCTGAAACTGGATGATCTCGTTCCAGCCCTTGGCTGCCTCGTCAATGGTAGCATCCTCCAACATGGATAGCTTCTGGTGTGCCTGCATTACCGAAAGGTAGTTCCTCGTCAAAACTGCCACCTTTATGACCTTGACGGTCGCGGTATAGCTAACATCCTCTATATCCATCATATTTATTATTTATTATTTATTATTTATTATTTATTATTTATTATTTATTATTTATTATTTATTATTTATTATTTATTATTTATTATTTATTATTTATTATTTATTATTTATTATTTATTATTTATTATTAATTATTTATTATTTATTATTTATTATTTATAATTTATTATTTATTATTTATTATTTATTATTTATTATTTATTATTTATTATTTATTATTTATTATTTATTATTTATTTTTTATTATTTATTATCTATTATTTATTATTTGTTATTTATTTTTATTATTTATTTTTATTATTTGTTTTTATTATGTATTACTTATTATTTATTATTTATTATTTATTATTTATTATTTATTATTTATTATTTATTATTTATTATTTATTATTTATTATTTATTATTTATTATTTATTATTTATTATTTATTATTTATTATTAATTATTTATTATTTATTATTTATTATTTATTATTTATTATTTATAATTTATTATTTATTATTTATTATTTATTATTTATTATTTATTATTTATTTTTTATTATTTATTATCTATTATTTATTATTTGTTATTTATTTTTATTATTTATTTTTATTATTTGTTTTTATTATGTATTACTTATTATTTATTATTTATTATTTATCATTTATTATTTATTATTATTATTTATTATTTATTATTTATTATTTTTTATTTATTATTTATTTTTTACCATTTATTATTTATTATTTATTATTTATTATTTATTATTTATTATTTATTATTATTATTTATTATTTATTACTTATTATTTATTATTCATTATTTGTTTTTTATTGTTTATTATTTATTATTTATTATTTACTATTTATTATTTATTATTCATTATTTATTATTTATTATTTATTATTTATTATTTATTATTTATTATTTATTATTTATTATTTATTATTTATTATTTATTATTTATTATTTATTATTTATTATTTATTATTTATTATTTATTATTTATTTTTTATTATTTATTATCTATTATTTATTATTTGTTATTTATTTTTATTTTTTTTTTTATTATTTGTTTTTATTATGTATTACTTATTATTTATTATTTATTATTTATTATTTATTATTTATTATTTATTATTTATTATTTATTATTTATTATTTATTATTATTATTTATTATTTATTATTTATTATTTTTTATTTACTATTTATTATTTATTATTTATTATTTATTATTTATTATTTATTATTTATTATTTATTATTTATTATTTATTATTTATTATTTATTATTTATTATTTATTATTTATTATTTATTATTTAATATTTATTATTTATTATTTATTATTTATTATTAATTATTTATTATTTATTATTTATTATTTATTATTTATTATTTATAATTTATTATTTATTATTTATTATTTATTATTTATTATTTATTATTTATTATTTATTATTTATTTTTTATTATTTATTATCTATTATTTATTATTTGTTATTTATTTTTATTATTTATTTTTGTTATTTGTTTTTATTATGTATTACTTATTATTTATTATTTATTATTTATTATTTATTATTATTATTTATTATTTATTATTTATTATTTTTTATTTACTATTTATTATTTATTATTTATTATTTATTATTTATTATTTATTATTTATAATTTATTATTTATTATTTACTATTTATTATTTATTATTTATTATTTATTATTTTTTATTTATTTTTTACTATTTATTATTTTTTATTTATTATTTATTATTTATTATTTATTATTTATTATTATTATTATTATTATTTATTATTTATTATTTATTATTTATTACTTATTATTTATTATTTATTATTTGTTTTTTATTGTTTATTATTTACAATTTATTATTCATTATTTACTATTTATTATTTATTATTTATTATTTATTATTTATTATTTATTATTTATTATTTATTATTTATTATTTATTATTTATTATTTATTATTTATTATTTATTATTTATTATTTATTATTTATTATTTAATATTTACTATTTATTATTTATTAGTTATTATTTATTATTTATTATTTATTATTTATTATTTATTATTTATTATTTATTATTTATTATTTATTATTTATTATTTATTATTCATTATTTATTATTTATTATTTATTATTTATTATTTATTATTTATTATTTATTATTTATTATTTAATATTTATTATTTATTATTTAATATTTATTATTTATTATTTATTATTTATTATTTATTATTTATTATATATTATTTATTATTTATTATTTATTATTTATTATTTTTTATTTATTATTTATTATTTATTATTTATTACTTATTATTTATTATTTATTATTTATTATTTATTATTTATTATTCATTATTTATTATTTATTATTTATTATTTATTATTATTATTTATTATTTATTATTTATTATTTATTATTTATTATTTATTATATATTTTTTATTATTTATTATTTATTATTTATTATATATTATTTATTATTTATTATTTATTATTTATTATTTATTATTTATTATTTATTATTTATTATCTATTATTTATTATTTATTATTTATTATTTATTATTTATTATTTATTATTTATTATTTATTATTTATTATTTATTATTTATTATTTATTATTTATTATTTATTATTTATTAATTATTATTTACTTTTTATTATTTATTATTTATTATTTGTTATTTATTATTTATTATTTATTATTTATTATTTATTATTTATTATTTAGTATTTTTTTTTATTATGTATTACTTATTATTTATTATTTATTGTATATTAGTTATTATTTATTATTTATTATTCATTACTTATTATTTATTATTCATTATTTATTATTTAGTATTTATTATTTATAATTCATTATTTATTATTTATTATTTATTATTTATTATTTATTACTTATTATTCATTATTTATTATTTATTATTTATTATTTTTTATTTACTAAATTTATTTATTATTTATTATGTATTATTTATTATTTATTATTTATTATTTATTGTTTATTATTTGTTATTTATTATTTATTATTTATTATTTATTATTTATTATTTAATATTATTATTTATTATTTATTATTTTTTATTTACTATTTATTATTTATTATTTATTATTTATTATTTATTATTTATTATTTATTATTTATTATTTATTATTTATTATTTATTATTTATTATTTATTATTTATTATTTATTATTTATTATTTATTATTTCTTATTTATTATTTATTATTTATTATTTATTATTTAATATTATTATTTATTATTTATTATTTTTTATTTACTATTTATTATTTATTATTTATTATTTATTATTTATTATTTATTATTTATTATTTATTATTTCTTATTTATTATTTATTATTTATTATTTATTATTTATTATTTATTATTTATTATTAATTACTTATTATTTATTATTTATTATTCATTATTTATTATTTATTATTTATAATTCATTATTTATTATTTATTATTCATTATTTATTATTTATTATTTATTATTTATTATTTATTATTTATTATTTATTATTTATTATTTATTATTTATTATTTATTATTTATTATTTATTTTTTATTATTTATTATTTATTATTTATTATTTATTATTTATTATTTATTATTTATTATTTATTATTTATTATTTATAATTTATTATTTATTATTTATTATTTATTATTTATTATTTATTATTTATTATTTATTATTTATTATTTATTATTTATTATTTATTATTTATTATTTATTATTTATTATTTATTATTTATTATTTATTATTTATTATTTATTATTTATTATTTATTATTTATTATTTATTATTTATTATTTATTATTTATTATTTATTATTTATTATTTATTATTTATTATTTATTATTTATTATTTATTATCTTTTATTTATTATTTATTATTTATTATTTATTATTCATTATTTATTATTTATTATTTATTATTTATTATTTATTATTTATTATTTATTATTTATTATTTATTATTTATTATTTATTATTTATTATTTATTATTTATTATTTATTATTTATTATTTATTATTTATTATTTATTATTTATTATTTATTATTTATTTTTTATTATTTATTATTTATTATTTATTATTTATTATTTATTATTTATTATTTATTATTTATTATTTATTATTTATTATTAATTACTTATTATTTATTATTCATTATTTATTATTTATTATTTATAATTCATTATTTATTATTTATTATTTATTATTCATTATTTATTATTTATTTTTATTATTTATTATTTATTATTTATTATTTATTATTTATTATTTATTATTTATTATTTATTATTTATTATTTATTATTTATTATTTATTATTTATTATTTATTATTTATTATTTATTATTTATTATTTATTATTTATTATTTATTATTTATTATTTATTATTTATTATTTATTATTTATTATTTATTATTTATTATTTATTATTTATTATTTATTATTTATTATTTATTATTTATTATTTATTATTTATTATTTATTATTTATTATTTATTATTTATTATTTATTATTTATTATTTATTATTTGTTATTTATTATTTATTATTTATTATTAATTATTTATTATTCATTATTTATTATTTATTATTCTTTATTTATTATTTATTATTTATTATTTATTATTTATTATTTATTATTTATTATGTATTATTTATTATTTATTATTTATTATTTATTATTTATTATTTATTATTTATTATTTATAATTCATTATTTATTATTTATTATTTATTATTTATTATTTATTATTTATTATTTATTATTTATTATTTATTATTTATTATTTATTATTTATTGTTTATTATCTATTATTTAATATTTATTATTTATTATTTATTATTTATTATTTATTATTTATTTATTATTATTTATTATTTAATATTTATTATTTATTATTTATTAGTTATTATTTATTATTTATTATTTATTATTTACTATTTATTATATATTATTTATTATTTATTATTTATTATTTATTATTTATTATTTATTATTTATTATTCATTATTTGTTATTTATTATTTATTATTTATTTTTTATTATTTATTTTTTATTATTTATTATTTATTGTTTATTATTTATTATTTTTTATTTATTATTTATTATTTATTATTTATTATTTATTATTTATTATTTATTATTTATTATTTATTATTTATTATTTATTATTTATTGTTTATTATTTATTATTTATTATTTATTATTTATTATTTATTATTTATTTTTTATTATTTATTATTTATTATTTATTATTTATTATTTATTATTTATTATTTATTATTTATTATTTATTATTTATTATTTATTATTTATTATTTATTATTTATTATTTATTATTTATTATTTATTATTTATTATTTGTTATTTATTATTTATTATTTATTATTTATTATTTATTATTTATTATTTATTATTTATTATTTATTATTTATTATTTAGTATTTATTATTTATTATTTATTATTTATTATTTATTATTTATTATTTATTATTTATTATTTATTATTTATTATTTATTTTTTTTTTATTTATTATCTATTATTTATTATTTGTTATTTATTTTTATTATTTATTTTTATTATTTGTTTTTATTATGTATTACTTATTATTTATTATTTATTGTATATTAGTTATTATTTATAATTTATTATTCATTACTTATTATTCATTATTAATTATTTATTATTCATTATTTATTATTTATTATTTATTATTCATTGTTTATTATTTATTATTTATTATTTTTTATTTATTATTTATTATTTATTATTTATTATTAATTATTTATTATTTATTATTTATTATTTATTATTTATTATTTATTATTTATTATATATTATTTATTATTTATTATTTATTATTTATTATTTATTATTTATTATTTATTTTTTATTATTTATTATCTATTATTTATTATTTGTTATTTATTTTTATTATTTATTTTTATTATTTGTTTTTATTTTATATTACTTATTATTTATTATTTATTGTATATTAGTTATTATTTATTATATATTATTCATTACTTATTATTTATTATTAATTATTTATTATTCATTATTTATTATTTATTATTTATTATTTATTATTTATTATTTATTATTTATTATTTATTATTTATTATTCATTATTTATTATTTATTATTTATTATTTATTATTTATTATTTATTATTTATTATTTATTATTTATTATTTTTTATTTATTATTTATTATTTATTATTTATTATTTATTATTTATTATTTATTATTTATTATTTATTATTTATTATTTATTATTTATTATTTATTATTTATTATTTATTATTTATTATTTATTATTTATTATTTATTATTTATTATTTATTATCTGTGGAAATTTTCCAAAACCCGATAAGTCGATATAATATTTATATTGCATCCATCAACTGCATACTAGTATTGAATATCATAAAAAATAAACTAGATAATAAAACAGTAATAACAAAAAAAAAAAATGTAATGCAATTCAAGTATGAAAAGTAAAAAGAAATAAGAAAAATTCCATTCTCGTGCCAAATAAGGCACGTGTGAATGAAATCATACAATGAAATTTACTAATGTGGGGTTGAACAAAAAAAAAATCAAAATTAAATTTCTAAAATATCATACAATAATACGAAAGTAAAATATAAAGGAAAAATCAAAAACAAAACATAATAAGATCAAGGGAAAGCTAAAATATTTAACAAAAATTAAAATAATTAATTTAATTCAAATCGATCATGTTGCAAAGAAGTTAAAACTATAAAAATTTACCGAATGACTTGAAGTAAATTTTCGATTTGAAAGTGGTCAAATTCAAACAACCAATCTTTCAAACCTCGCAAAAACGTCGATAAGCACCTTTCAGATCTAATCGAATCGGGTAAATTATTAAAAAGCCTGGGCGCAATAATTGAATAAAAATGACTGTAATGCGTTGTACGCGACCTAGGCACAATAACACGGTTCATATTACTAATTCTAAGCCCATACCCCGCAACAGTCCGTTGATTTAGGTACCCAGACCTTTTGAAAAAAATTCTCAAGGTTTTATAAAAATATAGATGCCTAAGCGGAAAAATTTTAAGTGCACAAAACAAGGGGAAACTTGGTGTAAGACGATTTACCTTTAAAACGATTCTAATAAAGTGTTTCTGTGCCAAAAGCAAAGATCTTATTCTGCTAGTATAAACACCACCCCAGCATGTAATACCATATTGAAGCCTAGAACCAAAAACACCATAGTAGAACATTTTCATTACTTTACAAGAACAATAAGAGCTCAATTGAAAGCCATACCTTATAACCTTATTTAAATACTTTTTTAGACTGAATTTAGATTGAATTACTTCTTTGCAGGAATGTTCAGACCAATTCAATTTACTATCAAAATTAAGACCTAAATATTTGAAAGAAGAAACACATTCAATTGGAAAACAATTCATATCATAAGAACACAAATTATTAAAACATACCAAGTTATCAATTGAAGTTGGAACCATTGGAAATTTTTTACAATTAGGAGAATGGTAGTAAAGCTCACTTATATCACGAAAATTGCCAGTTAGACTAAAAAGCATATATTTAGTCTTTGAGCTTATAACAAGCTCATGAGTGTAAAACCACCTTCTAATTAGGTCCAAATCATAGTTCATATCGCTAAATACACTGAAATGATTTCTACAACTGTATGAGAAAGAAGTATCATCTGCAAAAGCAGTCGGATGACCCTTAAAACGTTGAATTAATAGTGAATTGATAAAAACAAGAAACAATATTGGACCAAGAACCGAGCCCTGCGGTACACCCATATTTACATTAGATACACCACTGTATGAATTACCAACTCTTACCTTCTGTTTTCTATTCGAAATAAAAGATTCAAACCAATTTAAAACAAAACCCCTGAAGCCTGCATTAAATAATTTATGAAGTAAGAGTGAATGTTGAACTGTGTCAAATGCCTTAGCAATGTCAATAAAAATTGCAGTACACGTATTACCAGCATTTAAACCATCACAAATCTCTGTACAAAACTTCAGCAAAGCATCCTCGGTACATTTTCCTTTTCTAAAGCCGAACTGATTATTTGAGAAAAAATTTGTTTTATTTAAAAAATTCAGAATTCTATGCTTCAAGGCCTTTTCAAACACTTTCGAAAGGGGGGAAAGAATTGAAATGGGTCTGCAATTACCTGGGTCTAAAGTGTTACCTTTCTTAATAAAGTTGGGTCAAACCAACGGTTTGTATTGTAGCACTTTTCCCTTCAACAAGTGAAAATTCTGCTTTTAAATACAGTCTATGTATACCTATCAAACTATTAAAATTATTTTCATTCATATACAAAACTATTTCTAGAATTGCATATATTTAGGATGACGCATATATGCAGTGTTTGAAATAAAGCAAAAATTAATATAAAAAGGGGTTAACATAATGCTCGATTTTAAGGGTTAATTGTGTGAGTTAAGAGAAATAATTATATTTTTAATTTCATGGAATTTACCGTTAGCTTTTTGCGTTTATAAAAATTTGGAAAAGCTTGCGGTTTTGGAAATATAAGGTGTCAAAAATTCAAATTTTACAAATTTCAAGAGGTGATAACTTGAGAGGGGGTGGAGATGGAAAAAAATTTTCTTCTAACGAAATGAACTATTTGTTAATGTCTAAAAGCTCCTAAAATTTCAAGCTTCTACAGGCTGGGGTCTAGAAGAAAAATGACATCAAAAATTTGGAAAAAAAGGACTTTAGATAACGGTAAATTTGAACGGCCGTTTTGTTTTCCTAAAGTTTAACTATAGTATATCACGCTAGGGGAAGCAAGCCACTGCCTTTCTGCGTTTGCAAAATTTCAAAAATGCTTATGGTTTCATTGCAACAAATATTTAAAAAAGGCCATTTTTAGAGTTTTGGGGGGGTATAACTTCTAGAGGGGGGGAGATAGGTAAAAATTTTGTTCTACGGAAATAAGTTTCTAGTAAAGATCTATGTACGTATGAAGTTTTAGCTTTCTATCTTAAAGGGTGTAGAAGTTTTGTAAACAAAAAAAGTGTCCACGGACGGACGGACGGACAGAGTGAAACTAAAAAGCACTTTTTTCAAAAAATTTTTTGGAAAAGTGCTAAAAAGTGGAATAACTACGGCTGTTTTAAGATCATTAGGAAAATTACCAGTATAAACACTTGAATTAAAAATATGGCATAAAACATCAACAATAAGAAAAAATATCTCTTTCAAAACATTTGAAGATAGTAAATCTGATGACTTAGAGTTCGAGCTTTTCAAACCCACTATTAATTTATGAATTTCTGATGCCGTAAAGGGTTCAAAAAAGAAACTTTCACGGCCATATGTTTCAGGAATAATATCTGACGAAACCCAATTACGATCAAGAATTTCACTACTATCTATACACAAATTTTTACCAACACTATTAAAATGTTTACTAAAACAGTTGGCAACTTCAGATGGATTACTTAAAATAGCAGACTCCTATTCAAGCACAATATTAAGATCTAAAACCATATCTTTATTTAAAATAGAATTCATAATTTGCCATTCAACTTTAGAATTACCCCTATTTGCATTCAATTTACTAAAGTAGTAATAATTATCTTTTGCATTCTTAATTTTAACCTTAACGTTTTTGCATAATTTTTTATAATAAGAAACTAAACGAACATTATTTGGATTCTTTTTAACTTTAAAACGTAATTTATTTCTTTTCCTAATAAAATTAATAAGACCATTTGTCATCCACGGCTTCAATTTCTTGTCCCTGTTACGTATCATAACACTAGTACTACAATTCGCAATGTGTTTCATAAGAATATCATAAAAGTTCGAATAAGCAACTGAAGTATCATCCACAATATAAACATCAGACCAGGATTCAAACAACAAAGCTGTCCTCAATTTATTAAAATCAATTTTTTGAAACGAATTCTCATAAATATAATTATTAGATCGAATCACAGACGAATATTCAATTTTTAAACTTAACATGGAATGGTCAGTTATACATAGGTCCAAAACTTCACCAAAAATCAAAAATTTATTATTATTACATAGTCTCAAAAAATATGGTCAATGCAAGAACCAGAAACTGGCCGGGTAATTTATGAAATTATAGATTCAAGCCCTAAAGAAGACAATAAAAGAAGATAATCATCAATTTCTCTGCCCTGAGACAAGATGTTAATATTGAAATCCCCCAGTAGCAACAAATTTTTGCAAGTGATATCTGATAAGAAACTAAAAATTTCTGTATTAAATTCTGAAATTGAAGATCTATGTAATCTATAAACTCCAACGAAGCAATATTCAATATTATCAATAGTACACAAAACTTTTATAACATCAGCACTTGTCAAATTATAATTAAACGTACTACAATTATATTCATTCTTATAATACACACCTACACCACCAGCAGAATATAATGAATTACATGCAGCATTAAACGAGTAACCAGGAATACTAAAATCATCCACTTCCCAATCGAATATCCAAATTTCACTTATAAGTAATAAATCAGGAAGAACTTCCAATGAATTAAGATATGCTAAAAGTAACAAATAGTTTTCCCTTAAACTTCTTATGTTTTGATGCAAAACCAAAAACTTTGACTTCATTATAACTAAAAAATAAAAAATAAAAATTTACAAAAAGTATATAACAATATTTAAAAAAATAATTACAATATGTGAATAAGGAGAATTATTAAAAAATGATAAACAAAAGAATGTATTTTATGCTTTGAGTAGATTATAAAAAATTAGTTTATGGAAATAAATGCAATTCAACAAATAAATACTTAACTAATAATGTTGGAAATTCTATTTAAATCCTCAAAGCACGTAATTTCCAGTCTATCACTTCCTTCAATTTTTCTCATATAAATCGTAGAATTCCGAATCCACAAAAATTTGTAAGCCCTTTCCTTTTTTATTTCTTGGGCTTTTTTCAATAAAGATTTGTGAAACAAAGTTAGACTATCGTTAACATATACTTTTTTATCCACAAAGTCACTATTAGCTTCTCCAGAAACACCGAAGTTTTTAGTTTTTAAAAATTTTTTACAGTTCATTATTTTCTGTTTGCAGTTCATTGAAGAAAATTTAACAAAAATAATATTTTTACTAGATTTATATTTATTTACATTATTATGTTTGATGTAACAATTGGTAATGTCATTTTCACTCAAATTTTCATTGCACATCTGAGAAAAGAGAGATAATACTTTCTCTTTCACATTGTTTGAGTTAACATTTGTCAATCCAACAACATCAACACATTTTTCATTTTATTTTGCTCTAGCTTATTTATTTTTAACTCAAGAGACTTAATTTTTTTATTGAGTGCTTCTTTTTCTTCTATAAGTTTATTAATTTGAGTTTTATTTTCTGCTAGCATTTGTTTCATTTCTAAATTCAGAGCATACAAAGATTGAAGAGTAATATTATTTGTTTTACTGCCTGAAGAACTATTTGTTTTTTGCTGGTTTGTGATTGACTTAGTAGTAGACATATTTTGTGGTAAAGTAAACGAATTAATACTTGTAGCAACAGAATTTTTAATACTATCTTGTGTATTTGCTTGTGTTTTGGTTATACTTATCATAGGAGAGTTGATTGTATGAATAACACTCCCATCGTTAACAGATAGCCGGCGACGACGACTACAAATGGAGCATGTATATGTTGTATTGTTTTTAGCACTTTTCCAAAAAATTTTTTGAAAAAAGTGCTTATTAGTTTCACTCTGTCCGTCCGTCCGTCCGTCCGTCCGTCCGTCCGTCCGTCCGTGGACACTTTTTTTGTTTACAAAACTTTTACATCCTTGAAGATAGAAAGCTGAGATTTCATACGTACATAGATCTTCATTAGAAACTTATTTCCGTAGAACAAAATTTTTACCTATCTCCCCCCCTCTAGAAGTTATACCCCTCCAAAACCCTAAAAATGGCCTTTTTTAACTATTTGTGGCAATGAAACCATAAGCATTTTTGAAATTTTGCAAACGCAGAAAGGCAATGGCTTGCTTCCCCTAGCGCGGTATACTATAGTTAGACTTTAGAAAAACAAAATGGCCGTTCAAATTTACCGTTATCTAAAGTTCTTTTTTTCTAAATTTTTGATCTCGTTTTTCTTCTAGACCCCATAATATAGAGCTTTGAAATTTCAGGGGCTTTTAGACATTAACAAATACTTCATTTCGTTAGAAGAAAATTTTTTTCCATCTCCACCCCCTCTCAAGTTATCGCCTCTTGAAATTCATAAAATTTGAATTTTTGACACCTTATATTTCCGAAACCGAAAGTTTTTTCAAATTTTAATAAACGCAAAAAGCTAACGGTAAATTCCATGAAATTAAAAAATATAATTATTTTTCTTAACTCACACAATTAACCCTTAAAATCGAGCATAATGTTAACCCCATTTTATATTAATTTTTGCTTTATTTCAAAGACTGCATATATGCGTCATCCTAAATATAGGCAATCCTAGAAATAGTTTTATGTATGAATGAAAATAATTTTAATAGTGTGGTAGGTACACATAGACTGTATTTAAAAGCAGAATTTTCACTTGTTGAAGGGAAAAGTGCTACAATACAAACCATTGGTTTGACCCAACTTTATTATTCATATAATCAATCTCGTTTTGAAACAAATTAGCACAATGAGCATGCAATACACCGTTGCAGTCACCACACTCAATAGGAAGAGAACTACGTTGAACCTTACCGCTACAAATAGCACATGTTGGTAGCATATCGAATCCAAATAATTAATTTTAAATAAATCTCCTTTATTTTGTACTTAATGAAGTAGAAAGATTTTATCACGAATTCAAAGAACCAGAATAAAATACTAGTATAAATTATCCAATTGAAATTTTCAGTGCAATTTAACTAAAAATAAAATTTATTTATTTAAGATAAAATTCAAGTAGCTCTGAACCCCACAAAACTGAATTGAAAACTGATTATTTATTATTTATTATTTATTATTTATTGTTATTATTTATTATTTATTATTTTTTATTTACTAAATTTATTTATTATTTGTTATTTATTATTTATTATTTATTATATATTATTTATTATTTATTATTTATTATTTATTATTTATTATTTATTATATATTATTTATTATTTATTATTTATTATTTATTATTTATTATTTATTATTTATTATTTATTATTTATTATTTATTATTTATTATTTATTATTTATTATTTATTATTTATTATTTATTATTTATTATTTATTATTTATTATTTATTATTTATTATTTATTATTTATTATTTATTATTTATTATTTATTATTTATTATTTATTATTTATTATTTATTATTTATTATTTATTATTTATTATTTATTATTTATTTTTTATTATTATTATGTATTATTTATTATTTTTTATTTACTAAATTTATTTATTATTTATTATTTATTATTTATTATTTATTATTTATTATTTATTATTTATTATTTATTATTTATTTTTTATTATTTATTATTTATTACTAATTATTTATTATTTATTATTTATTATTTGTTTTTTATTGTTTACTATTTATTATTTAGTATTTATTATTTATTATTTATTATTTATTATATATTATTTATTATTTTTTATTTATTATTTATTATTTGTTATTTATTATTTATTATTTATTATTTATTATTTATTATTTATTATTTATTATTATTTTTATTTATTATTTATTATTTATTATTTATTTTTTATTATTTATTATTTATTACTTATTATTTTTTATTTATTATTTATAATTTATTATTTATTATTTTTTATTTATTATTTATTATTTATTATTTATTATTTATTATTTATTATTTATTATTTATTATTTATTATTTATTATTTATTATTTATTATTTATTATTTATTATTTATTATTTATTTTGTTATTATTTATTATTTATTATTTATTTTTTATTATTTATTATTTATTATTTATTATTTGTTTTTTATTATTTAGTATTTATTATTTATTATCTGACCTTTGGTGCAGTGGTTATGGCACCGGTCCTTTAACCGAAGGGTCTCGGGTTCCAACCCCGGTCAGGTCACTATAAAAATTATATACAATATTATTATAACATAATATACAATACTAATAAAAATATTATACAAGTAATTTTCAAATATTCCTAATATTCGATATTAAAAAAAAAAAAAAAAAAAAAAACTAAGAAAAATAAACAGTAAATATTAATAACCTCAAATAATTAATATAAATAAAACTACGGCAGGCTAGTCACCTACCTAGTTAAACTCTATGACGCTATGAAACTAGTGCATGAGAAATTATGCACTAGCCCTATGCTCCTTCTAGGAGTGAGCAAAGGAACAAAAAAAAAAAAATTATTATTTATTATTTATTATTTATTAATTATTATTTATTTTTTATTATTTATTACTTATTATTTTTTATTTATTATTTATAATTTATTATTTATTAATAATTTTTTTTTATTTATTAATTTATTATTTATTATTTATTATTTAATATTTATTATTTATTATTTATTTTTAATTATTTATTATTTATCATTTATTATTTATTATTTATTATTTATTATTTATTATTTATTATTTATTATTTATTATTTATTATTTATTATTTATTATTTATTATTTATTATTTATTATTTATTATTTATTATTTATTATTTATTATTTATTATTTATTATTTATTATTTATTATTTATTATTTATTATTTATTATTTATTATTTATTATTTATTATTTATTATTTATTATTTATTATTTACTATTTATTATTTATTATTTATTATTTATTATTTATTATTTATTATTTATTATTTATTATTTATTATTTATTATTTATTATTTATTATTTATTATTTATTATTTATTATTTATAATTTATTATTTATTATTTATTATTTATTATTTATTATTTATTATTTATTATTTATTATTTATTATTAATTATTTATTATTTATTATTTATTATTTATTATTTTTTATTTACTAAAATTATTTATTATATATTATTTATTATTTATTATTTATTATTCATTATTTATTATTTATTATTTATTGTTTATTATTTATTACTTATAATTTATTATTTATTATTTATTATTTAATATTATTATTTATTATTTATTATTTATTATTTTTTAATTACTAAATTTAATTATTATTTATTATTTATTTATTATTTATTATTTATTATTTATTATTTATTATTTATTATTTATTATTTATTATTTATTGTTTATTATTTATTATTTATTATTTATTATTTATTATTTATTATTTATTATATATTATTTATTATTTATTATTTATTATTTATTATTTATTATTTATTATTTATTATTTATTATTTATTATTTATTATTTATTATTTATTATTTATTATTTATTATTTATTATTTATTATTTATTATTTATTATTTATTATTTATTATTTATTATTTATTATTTATTATTTATTATTTATTATTTATTATTTATTATTTATTATTTATTATTTATTATTTATTATTTATTATATATTATTTATTATTTATTAATTATTATTTATTTTTTATTATTTATTATTTATTACTTATTTTTTATTATTTATTACTTATTATTTTTCATTTATTATTTATAATTTATTATTTATTATTTATTATTTATTATTTTTTATTTATTATTTATTATTTATTATTTATTTTTTATTATTTATTATTTATTACTTATTATTTATTATTTATTATTTGTTTTTTATTGTTTACTATTTATTATTTAGTATTTATTATTTCTTATTTAGTATTTATTATTTATTATTAATTATTATTATTTATTATTATTATTTTTTATTTACTATTTATTATTTATTATTTATTATTTATTATTTATTATTTAATATTTATTATTTATTATTTATTATTTATTATTTATTATTTATTATTTATTATTTATTATTTATTATTTATTATTTATTATTTATTATTTATTATTTATTATTTATTATTTATTATTTATTATTTATTATTTATTATTTATTATTTATTATTTATTATTTATTATTTATTATTTATTATTTATTATTTATTATTTATTTTTTATTATTTATTATTTATTATTTATTATTTATTATTTATTATTTATTATTTATTATTTATTATTTATTATTTATTATTTATTATTTATTATTTATTATTTATTATTTATTATTTATTATTTATTATTTATTATTTATTACTTATTATTTATTATTTATTATTTATTATTTATTATTAATTATTTATTATTTATTATTTATTATTTATTATTTATTATTTATTATTTAATATTTATTAGTTATTATTTATTATTTATTATTTATTATTTATTATTTATTATTTATTATTTATTATTTATTATTTATTATTTATTATTTATTATTTATGATTTATTATTTATTATTTATTATTTATTATTTATTATTTATTATTTATTATTTATTATTTATTATTTATTATTTATTATTTATTATTTATTATTTATTATTTATTATTTATTATTTATTATTTATTATTTATTATTTATTATTTATTATTTATTATTTATTATTTATTACTTATTATTTATTATTTATTATTTATTATTTATTATTTATTATTTATTATTTATTATTTATTATTTATTATTTATTAATTATTATTTATTTTTTATTATTTATTATTATTACTTATTATTTTTTATTTATTATTTATAATTTATTATTTATTATTTTTTATTTATTATTTATTATTTCTTATTTATTATTTATTATTTATTATTTATTACTTAATATTTATTATTTATTATTTATTTTTTATTATTTATTATTTATTACTTATTATTTATTATTTATTATTTATTATTTATTATTTGTTTTTTATTGTTTACTATTTATTATTTAGTATTTATTATTTATTATTTACTATTTCTTATTTATTATTTATTATTTATTATTTATTACTTAATATTTATTATTTATTATTTATTATTTATTTTTTATTATTTATTATTTATTACTTATTATTTATTATTTATTATTTATTATTTATTATTTATTATTTGTTTTTTATTGTTTACTATTTATTATTTAGTATTTATTATTTATTATTTATTATTTATTATTTATTATTTATTATATATTATTTATTATTTTTTATTTATTATTTATTATTTGTTATTTATTATTTATTATTTATTATTTATTATTTATTATTTATTATTTATTACTTAATATTTATTATTTATTATTTATTATTTATTTTTTATTATTTATTATTTATTACTTATTATTTATTATTTATTATTTATTATTTATTATTTGTTTTTTATTGTTTACTATTTATTATTTAGTATTTATTATTTATTATTTATTATTTATTATTTATTATATATTATTTATTATTTTTTATTTATTATTTATTATTTGTTATTTATTATTTATTATTTATAATTTATTATTTATTAATAATTTTTTTTTATTTATTAAATTATTATTTATTATTTATTATTTAATATTTATTATTTATTATTTATTTTTAATTATTTATTATTTATTATTTATTATTTATTATTTATTATTTATTATTTATTATTTATTATTTATTATTTATTATTTATTATTTATTATTTATTATTTATTATTTATTATTTATTATTTATTATTTATTATTTATTATTTATTATTTATTATTTATTATTTATTATTTATTATTTATTATTTATTATTTATTATTTATTATTTATTATTTATTATTTATTATTTATTATTTATTATTTATTATTTATTATTTATTATTTATTATTTATTATTTATTATTTATTATTTATTATTTATTATTTATTATTTATTATTTATAATTTATTATTTATTATTTATTATTTATTATTTATTATTTATTATTTATTATTTATTATTTATTATTTATTATTTATTATTTATTATTAATTATTTATTATTTATTATTTATTATTTATTATTTATTATTTATTATTTATTATTTATTATTTATAATTTATTATTTATTATTTATTATTTATTATTTGTTATTTATTATTCATTATTTATTATTTATTATTTATTATTTATTATTTATTATTTATTATTTATTATTTATTATTTATTATTTATTATTTATTATTTATTATTTATTATTTATTACTTATAATTTATTATTTATTATTTATTATTTATTATTTATTATTATTATTTATTATTTATTATTTATTATTTTTTAATTACTAAATTTAATTATTATTTATTATTTATTATTTATTTATTATTTATTATTTATTATTAATTATTTATTATTTATTATTTATTATTTATTATTTATTATATATTATTTATTATTTATTATTTATTATTTATTATTTATTATATATTATTTATTATTTATTATTTATTATTTATTATTTATTATTTATTATTTATTATTTATTATTTATTATTTATTATTTATTATTTATTATTTATTATTTATTATTTATTATTTATTATTTATTATTTATTATTTATTATTTATTATTTATTAATTATTATTTATTATTTATTATTATTATTTATTATTTATTATTTGTTATTTTTTAATTACTAAATTTAATTATTATTTATTATTTATTATTTATTTATTATTTATTATTTATTATTTATTATTTATTATTTATTATTTATTATTTATTATTTATTATTGTTAAAAATTAATTCCTTAATTTGCTACTTGGGTATCAAAGCACTTTATCGTATGATTAAATTAACATTACTTTTAATTGTATTAATACATTATTTGATATTGTTATTGGTTTCACTTTAACATATTGTTTTATGCAGGTATATTAATAATTATGCCTATAATATTTTTTTTCTAATTAAAAACCTTAACTTAAACTTGAATAATATGTTGTTAGTTCTTAAGAAGAATTGAATGAATAAAGACTAAAATTTAACAGGTTATGGGCCCAGATAAGGCCACCGCGTGGTACTCGAAATAATTGCTCTTTTTTATTGCAATAGAAATATATACTATCGGGTATTTGTTTAATAAAGCGGATTTAAATATATATAAAATAAAATGAACTCCAGTGCGAATATAGAAAAGTTAGATGACCATAACTATGAATCGTGGGCATTGCAAATGCGCAGCGTATTAATATATAATGATTTATGGAGTTATGTGAGTGGAAGTGAAATACGTCCTGTTCTAGAAAAAGGTGAAAGTTCATCTGGAAGCAATTTTCATGACATTCAAACGTGGGATAAATATGATGAAAAGGCATTGGCTTTAATTGTATTGGCATTAAAAGAAAATCAATTGCAGTATGTGAAAAAGGCAAAAACTTCGAACGAAGCTTGGGTTATGTTAGAGCAGGTTCATCGTTCAAAAGGGCCATCACGAAAAATCATGTTATACAAAAAGCTGTTTCAAATGAAAAAGAAATCAGATCAAACAATGACAGAGCTTTTAAGGGATTTTCAAAGTAGCGTGGATCAAATGGAGGAGGTTGGTGTGGAGCTTCCTTCTGAATTAATTACTATTATGATATTAAATACCTTACCAGAAGAATATGAAAATTTTTGTATTGCGATTGAAAGTCGAGACGTGCTACCGAAATTAGACGTGCTGAAAATTAAATTAATTGACGAAGAAAATAGAAGGGAGGACTGTGCTGGTGAAAAATATGAAAGTAATCAAAATGCATTTTATTCAAATGTGCATAGAAACAAAATTTCAGGTAACAAAAATGTGTTTAGCAAAAATAATGAAGGCCAAAATAGTTCTGATAAAATAAAACTTAATGGTAACTGTTTTTACTGTAAAAAGCATGGCCATAAGAGTAGTGAATGTAAAAAGAAGAAAAATAGAAATCATTCAAAAGGAATAGCAATGAGTGCAGTTATACATGATAATACGAGCGTTACTAATACAAACAATTGGTATGTAGATAGCGGAGCGAGTGCACACATGTGCAACAACAAAAATTTATTTGTAAGTTGGACTTCATATGAACGTCGTTTGATACATATTGCCGATAACAATACAATGGAAGCTTATGGGACAGGTACAATTGAATTTAAGGTAATGGGAAATGCTGACAAAATTATTTTACATAATGTAATTTATTCACCAAAATTACGTCATAATCTTATATCTGTTTCCAAGGCTGTCAGTTATGGTATAAAAATTATTTTTCAAGATACATATGCTACATTTAAAAATAAATATAATACTTCTGTACTAGTTGCAAATAAAATTAATAATTTATACGTTGTAGAAGCAGAAAAAATAAGTTCAATGTTTGCACATGAATCCTTAAATGATGATTTGGTTAAGTGGCATCAAAGAATGGGTCATTTAAATTTTAAAGACGTAATTAAAGTTAAAAATATGGTAAAAGGTATCGATGACAATTTGAAATTAAATAAACTGAGATGTGTAATATGCGAAAAGGCGAAAATTTCCCAATTACCATTTAAAAATTCAAGCAAATGTGAAAGTGAATTATTGGGAATCATACATTCCGACATATGTGGTCCCTTTAGCGTACGATCATTAGGCGGAGCACGTTACTTTGCAACTTTTATCGATGAAAAATCACGTTATGTTGATGTGGCTTTCTTGAAGAATCGAAGTGATATTTTCGAAGCATTTAAAAAGTTTCAAAAATCTGTAGAACGAAAAACTGGCAAGAAAATTAAAATTCTTCGCACAGACAATGCTCGAGAATACCTATCAAAGAATTTTAACGATTATTTAAGCAGCCAAGGAATTTCAAGACAGTTATCAGTAGAATACACACCACAACAGAATGGCATTGCTGAACGTGCAAATCGGACTTTATTAGATATGTCAAGATGTATGTTGTTGCAGTCAAATTTACCAAAAAGTCTATGGGCGGAAGCTATAAATACAGCAGCTTTTATTCGAAATCGCAGCCCTTGTAGTGCTTTACCTGGAAAAACTCCAACTGAAATGTTATTTGGTAAGGTACCTGATATTAATTTTTTAAGATCTTTTGGTTGTAGGGTGGTTGCACTGGAAAAAGGTCCGAATAAGTCAAAATTAAATGCGAAAGGTCAAATTTACACATTTGTTGGTTACTGCCCTGAAACAAAAGGTTATCGTCTGTGGGATGGTTGCAGGTCTATTATTAAAAGGCGCGATTTACGATTTTTTGAAATATTTAATCCAAATAATTACATATGTGAAGTAGATTTTAAATTAAAAAATATTACTGAAATAAAAACAAACCTGATAGACCCTCTGGATGTTGGTAATGACAAAAGTGAAATTCTTCAAAAAGGAACTTGTGACAAGCAAAACAATGTTAATACTGATGATGAACACGAAATAGATGAAAATATAGATGAGGAATTTTTATCCCCGAATTCTGAACCAGATATTGAAGTATTCGAAAAATTTGAATCACCGAAAAGTATAAAAAAGTTGAATTCTGTTGAAAATAGAAGAAAATGTGGCAGACCGAAAATAATAAGAACGGGCCAAAGGGGCAGGCCCCGGAAACTTTATGAAGAAGTAAACTATGCATTAGCAGATCCTTTAAATATTACATCCTTCGATAGTGTAATGAAATCTGACGATAAAGATTTATGGATTGAAGCTATGGATTCTGAACTCAATTCACTACAGAAAAATAAAACTTGGCGTATAGTTGAACGTCCTAAAAATAGAAAAATACTTGGTAATCGATGGGTTTATTGTGTGAAAAAGAATGCAGATGGCTCGCCGAAATATAAAGCGCGTCTAGTTGTCAGAGGTTGTGAGCAAATAATGGGAATTGATTATAACGAGGTATATTCACCCGTTGCAAGATATGAAACAATTCGGACCGT
This sequence comes from Condylostylus longicornis, assembly GCF_029603195.1. Classification (NCBI taxonomy): domain Eukaryota; kingdom Metazoa; phylum Arthropoda; class Insecta; order Diptera; family Dolichopodidae; genus Condylostylus; species Condylostylus longicornis. The sequence goes on from NW_026578393.1 coordinate 53,673, forward strand.
GTTTGCATTGTGTGCTGAGCTGGAACTTTATTTGCATCAGATGGATGTGGTTACCGCTTATGTTCAAGGTGATCTTGATGATGAAATTTATATAGAGTTACCACAGATACCAAATATTCAGCGAGATGTTTCAAAAGTGTGTAGACTACAAAAACCACTATATGGACTAAAGCAAGCCGCAAGACTATGGCACAAGAAATTAAGTACCTATTTACTTTCGTTAAATATGTTGCAAACAAGTGCTGATCAATGCTTGTTTATAAAATACGATGGCAATTCTATTATTCTTATTTTGATTTATGTAGATGATTTGTTAGTAGCATCAAACAGTTTAGAAAAAGTAAATGAGATGAAAAAACTTTTATCATTAAAATTCGAAATGAAAGATATGGGAGAAACAAATAATATTCTTGGTATTACAGTTGAGCGTAAAAATGAAACAGGAAATATTATAATTCATCAAAAGTCATACATAGAGAAAATTCTGGAAAAATTCGGTATGCAAGATGCAAATTCTGTAACAACACCGCTAGATACAAGCTTAAATCACGTATTGCAATCAAAATCTACAAACAAGGAATTGATTGAAAAGCCCTATCGTGAATTAATTGGGGCATTATCGTATCTATCAAATACAGTACGACCAGATATAGCTTATGCAGTTAATTTGCTCAGTCGATTTACAAGTAATCCGTCATTAATTCATTGGAATGCTGCCAAACGTGTTTTGCGCTATCTTAAAGGTACTCCTGATTATTCAATAAAATATAGTAAAACCGGAGAAGATCTGAAATGTTATGTAGACTCAGATTGGGCAGGCGACGCTTGTGATCGAAAATCGTGTTATGGGTATGTTGTCATATTTGGTGGCGCTCCAATTTGCTGGAAATCGAGAAAGCAACAGTGTGTGGCACTGTCGACAATGGAAGCTGAATATGTAGGTTTATCCGAAGCTGCTAAAGAAGTTATGTATCAAAGAAAATTATTTAGCGATTTAAAACTTCCGTTTTGTAAAGATAAAACAATTATATTCTGTGACAACCAAAGCGCAATAAGTCTCTCGAAAAATCCAACTCATCATAACAGATCGAAACACATTGATATAAAATACCATTATTGTAAACAAATGCAAGATGAGAAACTTATCGAAATCAAATACGTACCAACTCATGAGATGATTGCAGATGTTTTAACAAAAGGACTGAACAGACTAAAACATGAAAATTGTGTTAAAATGATGAATTTGTAAAGTGCGTTGATAGGAGGAGTGTTAAAAATTAATTCCTTAATTTGCTACTTGGGTATCAAAGCACTTTATCGTATGATTAAATTAACATTACTTTTAATTGTATTAATACATTATTTGATATTGTTATTGGTTTCACTTTAACATATTGTTTTATGCAGATATATTAATAATTATGCCTATAATATTTTTTTTCTAATTAAAAACCTTAACTTAAACTTGAATAATATGTTGTTAGTTCTTAAGAAGAATTGAATGAATAAAGACTAAAATTTAACAATTATATATTATTTATTATTTATTATTTATTATTTATTATTTATTATATATTATTTATTATTTATTATTTATTATTTATTATTTATTATTTATTATTTATTATTTATTATTTATTATTTATTATTTATTATTTATTATTTATTATTTATTATTTATTATTTATTATTTATTAATTATTATTTATTTTTTATTATTTATTATTTGTTATTTATTATTTATTATTTATTATATATTATTTATTATTTATTATTTATTATTTATTATTTATTATTTATTATTTATTATTTATTATTTATTATTTATTATTTATTATTTATCATTTATTATTTATTATTTATTATTTATTATTTATTATTTATTATTTATTATTTATTATTTATTATTTATTATTTATTATTTATTATTTATTATTTATTATTTATTATTTATTATTTATTATTTATTATTTATTATTTATTATTTATTATTTATTATTTATTATTTATTATTTATTATTTATTATTTATTATTTATTATTTATTATTTATTATTTATTATTTATTATTTATTATTTATTTTTTATTATTATTATATATTATTTATTATTTTTTATTTACTAAATTTATTTATTATTTATTATTTATTATTTATTATTTATTATTTATTATTTATTATTTATTATTTATTATTTATTATTTATTATTTATTATTTATTATTTATTATTTATTATTTATTATTTATTATTTATTATTTATTATTTATTATTTATTATTTATTATTTATTATTTATTATTTATTATTTATTATTTATTATTTATTATTTATTATTTATTATTTTTTATTTACTAAATTTATTTATTATTTATTATTTATTATGTATTATTTATTATTTATTATTTATTATTTATTATTTTTTATTTATTATTTATTATTTATTATTTATTATTTATTATTTATTATTTATTATTTATTATTTATTATTTATTATTTATTATTTATTATTTATTATTTATTATTTATTATTTATTATTTATTATTTATTATTTATTATTTATTATTTATTATTTATTATTTATTATTTATTATTTATTATTTATTATTTATTATTTATTATTTATTATTTATTATTTATTATTTATTATTTATTATTTATTATTTATTATTTATTATTTATTATTTATTATTTATTATTTATTATTTATTATTTATTATTTATTACTTATTATTTTTTATTTATTATTTATAATTTATTATTTATTATTTTTTATTTATTATTTATTATTTCTTATTTATTATTTATTATTTATTATTTATTATTTATTATTTATTATTTATTTTTTATTATTTATTATTTATTATTTATTATTTATTATTTATTATTTATTATTTACTAAATTTATTTATTATTTATTATTTATTATTTATTATTTATTATTTATTATTTATTATTTATTATTTATTATTTATTATTTATTATTTATTAATTATTATTTTTTTTTTTATTATTTATTATTTATGACTTATTATTTTTTATTTATTATTTATTATTTATTATTTATTATTATTATTTATTATTTATTATTTATTATTTATTATGTATTATTTATTATTTATTATTTATTATTTATTATTTATTATTTATTATTTTTTATTTATTATTTATTATTTATTATTTATTATTTATTATTTATTATTTATTATTTATTATTTATTATTTATTATTTATTATTTATTATTTATTATTTATTATTTTTTATTTACTAAATTTATTTATTATTTATTATTTATTATGTATTATTTATTATTTATTATTTATTATTTATTATTTATTATTTATTATTTTTTATTTATTATTTATTATTTATTATTTATTATTTATTATTTATTATTTATTATTTATTATTTATTATTTATTATTTATTATTTATTATTTATTATTTATTATTTAATATTTATTATTTATTATTTATTATTTATTATTTATTATTTATTATTTATTATTTATTATTTATTATTTATTATTTATTATTTATTATTTATTATTTATTATTTATTATTTATTATTTATTATTTATTATTTATTATTTATTATTTATTATTTATTATTTATTATTTATTATTTATTATTTATTATTTATTATTTATTATTTATTATTTATTATTTATTATTTATTATTTATTATTTATTATTTATTATTTATTATTTATTATTTATTATTTATTATTTATTATTTATTATTTATTATTTATTATTTATTATTTATTATTTATTATTTATTATTTATTATTTATTATTTATTATTTATTATTTATTATTTATTATTTATTACTTATTATTTATTATTTATTATTTATTATTTATTATTTATTATTAATTATTTATTATTTATTATTTATTATTTATTATTTATTATTTATTATTTATTATTTAATATTTATTAGTTATTATTTATTATTTATTATTTATTATTTATTATTTATTATTTATTATTTATTATTTATTATTTATTATTTATTATTTATTATTTATTATTTATTATTTATTATTTATTATTTATGATTTATTATTTATTATTTATTATTTATTATTTATTATTTATTATTTATTATTTATTATTTATTATTTATTATTTATTATTTATTATTTATTATTTATTATTTATTATTTACTATTTATTATTTATTATTTATTATTTATTATTTATTATTTATTATTTATTATTTATTATTTATTATTTATTAATTATTATTTATTTTTTATTATTTATTATTTAGTATTTATTATTTATTATTTATTATTTATTATTTATTATATATTATTTATTATTTATTACTTAATATTTATTATTTATTATTTATTATTTATTATTTATTTTTTGTTATTTATTATTTATTACTTATTATTTATTATTTATTATTTATTATTTATTATTTATTATTTATTATTTGTTTTTTATTGTTTACTATTTATTATTTAGTATTTATTATTTATTATTTACTATTTCTTATTTATTATTTATTATTTATTATTTATTACTTAATATTTATTATTTATTATTTATTATTTATTTTTTATTATTTATTATTTATTACTTATTATTTATTATTTATTATTTATTATTTATTATTTGTTTTTTATTGTTTACTATTTATTATTTAGTATTTATTATTTATTATTTATTATTTATTATTTATTATATATTATTTATTATTTTTTATTTATTATTTATTATTTGTTATTTATTATTTATTATTTATTATTTATTATTTATTATTTATTATTTATTATTTATTATTTATTATTTATTATTTATTATTTATTATTTATTATTTATTACTTAATATTTATTATTTATTATTTATTATTTATTTTTTATTATTTATTATTTATTACTTATTATTTATTATTTATTATTTATTATTTGTTTTTTATTGGTTACTATTTATTATTTAGTATTTATTATTTATTATTTATTATTTATTATTTATTATATATTATTTATTATTTTTTATTTATTATTTATTATTTGTTATTTATTATTTATTATTTATTATTTATAATTTATTATTTATTATTTTTTATTTATTATTTATTATTTCTTATTTATTATTTATTATTTATTATTTATTACTTAATATTTATTATTTATTATTTATTTTTTATTATTTATTATTTATTACTTATTATTTATTATTTATTATTTATTATTTATTATTTATTATTTATTATTTATTATTTATTATTTATTATTTATTATTTATTATTTATTATTTATTATTTATTATTTATTATTTATTATTTATTATTTATTATTTATTATTTATTATTTATTATTTATTATTTATTATTTATTACTTAATATTTATTATTTATTATTTATTATTTATTTTTTATTATTTATTATTTATTACTTATTATTTATTATTTATTATTTATTACTTAATATTTATTATTTATTATTTATTATTTATTTTTTATTATTTATTATTTATTACTTATTATTTATTATTTATTATTTGTTTTTTATTGTTTACTATTTATTATTTAGTATTTATTATTTATTATTTATTATTTATTATTTATTATATATTATTTATTATTTTTTATTTATTATTTATTATTTGTTATTTATTATTTTTTATTTATTATTTATAATTTATTATTTATTATTTTTTATTTATTATTTATTATTTCTTATTTATTATTTATTATTTATTATTTATTATTTATTACTTAATATTTATTATTTATTATTTATTTTTTATTATTTATTATTTATTACTTATTATTTATTATTTATTATTTATTATTTATTATTTGTTTTTTATTGTTTACTATTTATTATTTAGTTTTTATTATTTATTATTTACTATTTCTTATTTATTATTTATTATTTATTATTTATTATTTATTACTTAATATTTATTATTTATTATTTATTTTTTATTATTTATTATTTATTACTTATTATTTATTATTTATTATTTATTATTTGTTTTTTATTGTTTACTATTTATTATTTAGTATTTATTATTTATTATTTATTATTTATTATTTATTATATATTATTTATTATTTTTTATTTATTATTTATTATTTGTTATTTATTATTTATTATTTATTATTTATTATTTATTATTTATTATTTATTATTTATTATTTATTACTTAATATTTATTATTTATTATTTATTATTTATTTTTTATTATTTATTATTTATTACTTATTATTTATTATTTATTATTTATTATTTGTTTTTTATTGTTTACTATTTATTATTTAGTATTTATTATTTATTATTTATTATTTATTATTTATTATATATTATTTATTATTTTTTATTTATTATTTATTATTTGTTATTTATTATTTATTATTTATTATTTATAATTTATTATTTATTAATAATTTTTTTTTATTTATTAATTTATTATTTATTATTTATTATTTAATATTTATTATTTATTATTTATTTTTAATTATTTATTATTTATTATTTATTATTTATTATTTATTATTTATTATTTATTATTTATTATTTATTATTTATTATTTATTATTTATTATTTATTATTTATTATTTATTATTTATTATTTATTATTTATTATTTATTATTTATTATTTATTATTTATTATTTATTATTTATTATTTATTATTTATTATTTATTATTTATTATTTATTATTTATTATTTATTATTTATTATTTATTATTTATTATTTATTATTTATTATTTATAATTTATTATTTATTATTTATTATTTATTATTTATTATTTATTATTAATTATTTATTATTTATTATTTATTATTTATTATTTATTATTTATTATTTATTATTTATTATTTATAATTTATTATTTATTATTTATTATTTATTATTTGTTATTTATAATTCATTATTTATTATTTATTATTTATTATTTATTATTTATTATTTATTATTTATTATTTATTATTTATTATTTATTATTTATTATTTATTATTTATTATTTATTATTTATTATTTATTATTTATTATTTATTATTATTTATTTATTATTTATTATTTATTATTTGTTATTTATTATTCATTATTTATTATTTATTATTTATTATTTATTATTTATTATTTATTATTTATTATTTATTATTTATTATTTATTATTTATTATTTATTATTTATTATTTATTATTTATTACTTATTATTTATTATTTATTATTTATTACTTAATATTTATTATTTATTATTTATTATTTATTTTTTATTATTTATTATTTATTACTTATTATTTATTATTTATTATTTATTACTTAATATTTATTATTTATTATTTATTATTTATTTTTTATTATTTATTAATTATTACTTATTATTTATTATTTATTATTTATTATTTATTATTTATTACTTAATATTTATTATTTATTATTTATTATTTATTTTTTATTATTTATTATTTATTACTTATTATTTATTATTTATTATTTATTATTTGTTTTTTATTGTTTACTATTTATTATTTAGTATTTATTATTTATTATTTATTATTTATTATTTATTATATATTATTTATTATTTTTTATTTATTATTTATTATTTATTATTTATTATTTATTATTTATTATTTATTATTTATTATTTATTATTTATTATTTATTATTTATTATTTATTATTTATTACTTAATATTTATTATTTATTATTTATTATTTATTTTTTATTATTTATTATTTATTACTTATTATTTATTATTTATTATTTATTATTTATTATTTATTATTTATTATTTATTATTTATTATTTATTATTTATTATTTATTATTTATTATTTATTATTTATTATTTATTATTTATTATTTATTATTTATTACTTAATATTTATTATTTATTATTTATTATTTATTTTTTATTATTTATTATTTATTACTTATTATTTATTATTTATTATTTATTACTTAATATTTATTATTTATTATTTATTATTTATTTTTTATTATTTATTATTTATTACTTATTATTTATTATTTATTATTTATTATTTGTTTTTTATTGTTTACTATTTATTATTTAGTATTTATTATTTATTATTTATTATTTATTATTTATTATATATTATTTATTATTTTTTATTTATTATTTATTATTTGTTATTTATTATTTTTTATTTATTATTTATAATTTATTATTTATTATTTTTTATTTATTATTTATTATTTCTTATTTATTATTTATTATTTATTATTTATTATTTATTATTTATTATTTATTACTTAATATTTATTATTTATTATTTATTTTTTATTATTTATTATTTATTACTTATTATTTATTATTTATTATTTATTATTTATTATTTATTATTTATTTTTTATTATTTATTATTTATTACTTATTATTTATTATTTATTATTTATTATTTATTACTTAATATTTATTATTTATTATTTATTATTTATTTTTTATTATTTATTATTTATTACTTATTATTTATTATTTATTATTTATTATTTGTTTTTTATTGTTTACTATTTATTATTTAGTATTTATTATTTATTATTTATTATTTATTATTTATTATATATTATTTATTATTTTTTATTTATTATTTATTATTTATTATTTATTATTTATTATATATTATTTATTATTTTTTATTTATTATTTATTATTTGTTATTTATTATTTATTATTTATTATTTATAATTTATTATTTATTATTTTTTATTTATTATTTCTTATTTATTATTTATTATTTATTATTTATTACTTAATATTTATTATTTATTATTTATTTTTTATTATTTATTATTTATTACTTATTATTTATTATTTATTATTTATTATTTATTATTTATTATTTATTATTTATTATTTATTATTTATTATTTATTATTTATTATTTATTATTTATTATTTATTATTTATTATTTATTATTTATTATTTATTATTTATTACTTAATATTTATTATTTATTATTTATTATTTATTTTTTATTATTTATTATTTATTACTTATTATTTATTATTTATTATTTATTACTTAATATTTATTATTTATTATTTATTTTTTATTATTTATTATTTATTACTTATTATTTATAATTTATTATTTATTATTTGTTTTTTATTGTTTACTATTTATTATTTAGTATTTATTATTTATTATTTATTATTTATTATTTATTATATATTATTTATTATTTTTTATTTATTATTTATTATTTGTTATTTATTATTTTTTATTTATTATTTATAATTTATTATTTATTATTTTTTATTTATTATTTATTATTTCTTATTTATTATTTATTATTTATTATTTATTATTTATTATTTATTACTTAATATTTATTATTTATTATTTATTTTTTATTATTTATTATTTATTACTTATTATTTATTATTTATTATTTATTATTTATTATTTGTTTTTTATTGTTTACTATTTATTATTTAGTATTTATTATTTATTATTTACTATTTCTTATTTATTATTTATTATTTATTATTTATTATTTATTACTTAATATTTATTATTTATTATTTATTATTTATTTTTTATTATTTATTATTTATTACTTATTATTTATTATTTATTATTTATTATTTGTTTTTTATTGTTTACTATTTATTATTTAGTATTTATTATTTATTATTTATTATTTATTATTTATTATATATTATTTATTATTTTTTATTTATTATTTATTATTTGTTATTTATTATTTATTATTTATTATTTATTATTTATTATTTATTATTTATTATTTATTACTTAATATTTATTATTTATTATTTATTATTTATTTTTTATTATTTATTATTTATTACTTATTATTTATTATTTATTATTTATTATTTGTTTTTTATTGTTTACTATTTATTATTTAGTATTTATTATTTATTATTTATTATTTATTATTTATTATATATTATTTATTATTTTTTATTTATTATTTATTATTTGTTATTTATTATTTATTATTTATTATTTATAATTTATTATTTATTAATAATTTTTTTTTATTTATTAATTTATTATTTATTATTTATTATTTAATATTTATTATTTATTATTTATTTTTAATTATTTATTATTTATTATTTATTATTTATTATTTATTATTTATTATTTATTATTTATTATTTATTATTTATTATTTATTATTTTTTATTTATTATTTATTATTTATTATTTATTATTTATTATTTATTATTTATTATTTATTATTTATTATTTATTATTTATTATTTATTATTTATTATTTATTATTTATTATTTATTATTTATTATTTATTATTTATTATTTATTATTTATTATTTATAATTTATTATTTATTATTTATTATTTATTATTTATTATTTATTATTAATTATTTATTATTTATTATTTATTATTTATTATTTATTATTTATTATTTATTATTTATAATTTATTATTTATTATTTATTATTTATTATTTGTTATTTATAATTCATTATTTATTATTTATTATTTATTATTTATTATTTATTATTTATTATTTATTATTTATTATTTATTATTTATTATTTATTATTTATTATTTATTATTATTTATTTATTATTTATTATTTATTATTTATTATTTGTTATTTATTATTCATTATTTATTATTTATTATTTATTATTTATTATTTATTATTTATTATTTATTATTTATTATTTATTATTTATTATTTATTATTTATTACTTATAATTTATTATTTATTATTTATTATTTATTATTTATTATTATTATTTATTATTTATTATTTATTATTTTTTAATTACTAAATTTAGTTATTATTTATTATTTATTTATTATTTATTATTTATTATTTATTATTTATTATTTATTATTTATTATTTATTATTTATTATTTATTATATATTATTTATTATTTATTATTTATTATTTATTATTTATTATTTATTATTTATTATATATTATTTATTATTTATTATTTATTATTTATTATTTATTATTTATTATTTATTATTTATTATTTATTATTTATTATTTATTATTTATTATTTATTATTTATTATTTATTATATATTATTTATTATTTATTATTTATTATTTATTATTTATTATTTATTATTTATTATTTATTATTTATTATTTATTAATTATTATTTATTTTTTATTATTTATTATTTATTGTTTTTTATTGTTTACTATTTATTATTTAGTATTTATTATTTATTAATTATTATTTATTTTTTATTATTTATTATTTATTACTTATTTTTTATTATTTATTACTTATTATTTTTCATTTATTATTTATAATTTATTATTTATAATTTATTATTTATTATTTATTATTTTTTATTTATTATTTATTATTTATTATTTATTATTTATTTTTTATTATTTATTATTTATTACTTATTTTTTATTATTTATTATTTATTATTTGTTTTTTATTGTTTACTATTTATTATTTAGTATTTATTATTTCTTATTTAGTATTTATTATTTATTATTTATTATTGTTATTTATTATTATTATTTTTTATTTACTATTTATTATTTATTATTTATTATTTATTATTTATTATTTATTATTTAATATTTAATATTTATTATTTATTATTTATTATTTATTATTTATTATTTATTATTTATTATTTATTATTTATTATTTATTATTTATTATTTATTATTTATTATTTATTATTTATTATTTATTATTTATTATTTATTATTTATTATTTATTATTTATTATTTATTATTTATTATTTATTATTTATTATTTATTATTTATTATTTATTATTTACTATTTATTATTTATTATTTATTATTTATTATTTATTATTTATTATTTATTATTTATTATTTATTATTTATTATTTATTCTTTATTATTTATTATTTATTATTTATTATTTATTATTTATTACTTATTATTTATTATTTATTATTTATTATTTATTATTAATTATTTATTATTTATTATTTATTATTTATTATTTAATATTTATTAGTTATTATTTATTATTTATTATTTATTATTTATTATTTATTATTTATTATTTATTATTTATTATTTATTATTTATTATTTATGATTTATTATTTATTATTTATTATTTATTATTTATTATTTATTATTTATTATTTATTATTTATTATTTATTATTTATTATTTATTATTTATTATTTATTATTTATTATTTATTATTTATTATTTATTATTTATTATTTATTATTTATTATTTATTATTTATTATTTATTATTTATTATTTATTATTTATTATTTATTATTTATTATTTATTATTTATTATTTATTATTTATTATTTATTAATTATTATTTATTTTTTATTATTTATTATTTATTACTTATTATTTTTTATTTATTATTTATAATTTATTATTTATTATTTTTTATTTATTATTTATTATTTCTTATTTATTATTTATTATTTATTATTTATTATTTATTATTTATTATTTATTATTTATTATTTATTACTTAATATTTATTATTTATTATTTATTATTTATTATTTATTATTTATTATTTATTTTTTATTATTTATTATTTATTACTTATTATTTATTATTTATTATTTATTATTTATTATTTGTTTTTTATTGTTTACTATTTATTATTTAGTATTTATTATTTATTATTTATTATTTCTTATTTATTATTTATTATTTATTATTTATTACTTAATATTTATTATTTATTATTTATTTTTTATTATTTATTATTTATTACTTATTATTTATTATTTATTATTTATTATTTATTATTTATTATTTATTATTTGTTTTTTATTGTTTACTATTTATTATTTAGTATTTATTATTTATTATTTATTATTTATTATTTATTATATATTATTTATTATTTTTTATTTATTATTTATTATTTGTTATTTATTATTTATTATTTATTATTTATTATTTATTATTTATTATTTATTACTTAATATTTATTATTTATTATTTATTTTTTATTATTTATTATTTATTACTTATTATTTATTATTTATTATTTATTATTTGTTTTTTATTGTTTACTATTTATTATTTAGTATTTATTATTTATTATTTATTATTTATTATTTATTATATATTATTTATTATTTTTTATTTATTATTTATTATTTGTTATTTATTATTTATTATTTATTATTTATTATTTATTATTTATTATTTATTATTTATTATTTATTATTTATTATTTATTATTTATTATTTATTATTTATTATTTATTATTTATTATTTATTATTTATTATTTATTATTTATTATTTATTATTTATTATTTATTATTTATTTTGTTATTATTTATTATTTATTATTTATTTTTTATTATTTATTATTTATTATTTGTTTTTTATTATTTAGTATTTATTATTTATTATCTGACCTTTGGTGCAGTGGTTATGGCACCGGTCCTTTAACCGAAGGGTCTCGGGTTCCAACCCCGGTCAGGTCACTATAAAAATTATATTCAATATTATTATAACATAATATACAATACTAATAAAAATATTATACAAGTAATTTTCAAATATTCCTAATATTCGATATTAAAAAAAAAAAAAAAAAAAAAAAAAAAAAAAACTAAGAAAAATAAACAGTAAATATTAATAACCTCAAATAATTAATATAAATAAAACTACGGCAGGCTAGTCACCTACCTAGTTAAACTCTATGACGCTATGAAACTAGTGCATGAGAAATTATGCACTAGCCCTATGCTCCTTCTAGCAGTGAGCAAAGGAATAAAAAAAAAAAATTTATTATTTATTATTTATTATTTATTAATTATTATTTATTTTTTATTATTTATTACTCATTATTTTTTATTTATTATTTATAATTTATTATTTATTAAAAATTTTTTTTTATTTATTAATTTATTATTTATTATTTATTATTTAATATTTATTATTTATTTTTAATTATTTATTATTTATTATTTATTATTTATTATTTATTATTTATTATTTATTATTTATTATTTATTATTTATTATTTATTATTTATTATTTATTATTTATTATTTATTATTTATTATTTATTATTTATTATTTATTATTTATTATTTATTATTTATTATTTATTATTTATTACTTATTATTTATTATTTATTATTTATTATTTATTATTTATTATTAATTATTTATTATTTATTATTTATTATTTATTATTTATTATTTAATATTTATTAGTTATTATTTATTATTTATTATTTATTATTTATTATTTATTATTTATTATTTATTATTTATTATTTATTATTTATTATTTATTATTTATTATTTATTATTTATTATTTATTATTTATTATTTATTATTTATTATTTATTATTTATTATTTATTACTTATTATTTATTATTTATTATTTATTATTTATTATTTATTATTTATTATTTATTATTTATTATTTATTATTTATTATTTATTATTTATTAATTATTATTTATTTTTTATTATTTATTATTTATTACTTATTATTTTTTATTTATTATTTATAATTTATTATTTATTATTTTTTATTTATTATTTATTATTTCTTATTTATTATTTATTATTTATTATTTATTATTTATTACTTAATATTTATTATTTATTATTTATTATTTATTATTTATTTTTTATTATTTATTATTTATTACTTATTATTTATTATTTATTATTTATTATTTATTATTTGTTTTTTATTGTTTACTATTTATTATTTAGTATTTATTATTTATTATTTATTATTTCTTATTTATTATTTATTATTTATTATTTATTACTTAATATTTATTATTTATTATTTATTATTTATTTTTTATTATTTATTATTTATTACTTATTATTTATTATTTATTATTTATTATTTGTTTTTTATTGTTTACTATTTATTATTTAGTATTTATTATTTATTATTTATTATTTATTATTTATTATATATTATTTATTATTTTTTATTTATTATTTATTATTTGTTATTTATTATTTATTATTTATTATTTATTATTTATTATTTATTATTTATTACTTAATATTTATTATTTATTTTTTATTATTTATTATTTATTACTTATTATTTATTATTTATTATTTATTATTTATTATTTGTTTTTTATTGTTTACTATTTATTATTTAGTATTTATTATTTATTATTTATTATTTATTATTTATTATATATTATTTATTATTTTTTATTTATTATTTATTATTTGTTATTTATTATTTATTATTTATTATTTATTATTAATTATTTATTATTTATTATTTATTATTTATTATTTATTATTTATTATTTATTATTTATTATTTATTATTTATTATTTATTATTTATTATTTATTATTTATTATTTATTATTTATTATTTATTATTTATTTTGTTATTATTTATTATTTATTTTTTATTATTTATTATTTATTATTTATTATTTGTTTTTTATTATTTAGTATTTATTATTTATTATCTGACCTTTGGTGCAGTGGTTATGGCACCGGTCCTTTAACCGAAGGGTCTCGGGTTCCAACCCCGGTCAGGTCACTATAAAAATTATATTCAATATTATTATAACATAATATACAATACTAATAAAAATATTATACAAGTAATTTTCAAATATTCCTAATATTCGATATTAAAAAAAAAAAAAAAAAAAAAAAAAAAAACTAAGAAAAATAAACAGTAAATATTAATAACCTCAAATAATTAATATAAATAAAACTACGGCAGGCTAGTCACCTACCTAGTTAAACTCTATGACGCTATGAAACTAGTGCATGAGAAATTATGCACTAGCCCTATGCTCCTTCTAGGAGTGAGCAAAGGAACAAAAGAAAAAAAATTTATTATTTATTATTTATTATTTATTAATTATTATTTATTTTTTATTATTTATTACTCATTATTTTTTATTTATTATTTATAATTTATTATTTATTAATAATTTTTTTTTATTTATTAATTTATTATTTATTATTTAATATTTATTATTTATTTTTAATTATTTATTATTTATTATTTATTATTTATTATTTATTATTTATTATTTATTATTTATTATTTATTATTTATTATTTATTATTTATTATTTATTATTTATTATTTATTATTTATTATTTATTATTTATTATTTATTATTTATTATTTATTATTTATTATTTATTATTTATTATTTATTATTTGTTATTTATTATTTATTATTTATTATTTATTATTTATTATTTATTATTTATTATTTATTATTTATTATTTATAATTTATTATTTATTATTTATTATTTATTATTTATTATTTATTATTTATTATTTATTATTTATTATTTATTATTTATTATTTATTATTAATTATTTATTATTTATTATTTATTAATTATTATTTTTTATTTACTAAAATTATTTATTATTTATTATTTATTATTTATTATTTATTATTTATTATTTATTATTTATTATTTATTATTTATTATTTATTATTTATTATTTATTATTTGTTATTTATTATTCATTATTTATTATTTATTATTTATTATATATTATTTATTATTTATTATTTATTATTTATTATTTATTATTTATTATTTATTACTTATAATTTATTATTTATTATTTATTATTTATTATTTATTATTATTATTTATTATTTATTATTTATTATTTATTATTTTTTAATTACTAAATTTAATTATTATTTATTATTTATTATTTATTTATTATTTATTATTTATTATTTATTATTTATTATTTATTATTTATTATTTATTATTTATTATTTATTATTTATTATTTATTATATATTATTTATTATTTATTATTTATTATTTATTATTTATTATTTATTATATATTATTTATTATTTATTATTTATTATTTATTATTTATTATTTATTATTTATTATTTATTATTTATTATTTATTATTTATTATTTATTATTTATTATTTATTATTTATTATTTATTATTTATTATTTATTATTTATTATTTATTATTTATTATTTATTATTTATTATTTATTATTTATTATTTATTATTTATTATTTATTATTTATTATTTATTATTTATTATTTATTAATTATTATTTATTTTTTATTATTTATTATTTATTGTTTTTTATTGTTTACTATTTATTATTTAGTATTTATTATTTCTTATTTAGTATTTATTATTTATTATTTATTATTATTATTTATTATTATTATTTTTTATTTACTATTTATTATTTATTATTTATTATTTATTATTTATTATTTATTATTTATTATTTATTATTTATTATTTATTATTTATTATTTATTATTTATTATTTATTATTTATTATTTATTATTTATTATTTATTATTTATTATTTGTTATTTATTATTTATTATTTATTATTTATTATTTATTATTTATTATTTATTATTTATTATTTATAATTTATTATTTATTATTTATTATTTATTATTTATTATTTATTATTTATTATTTATTATTTATTATTTATTATTAATTATTTATTATTTATTATTTATTATTTATTATTTTTTATTTACTAAAATTATTTATTATTTATTATTTATTATTTATTATTTATTATTTATTATTTATTATTTATTATTTATTATTTATTATTTATTATTTATTATTTATTATTTATTATTTATTATTTGTTATTTATTATTCATTATTTATTATTTATTATTTATTATTTATTATTTATTATTTATTATTTATTATTTATTATTTATTATTTATTATTTATTATTTATTATTTATTATTTATTACTTATAATTTATTATTTATTATTTATTATTTATTATTTATTATTATTATTTATTATTTATTATTTATTATTTATTATTTTTTAATTACTAAATTTAATTATTATTTATTATTTATTATTTATTTATTATTTATTATTTATTATTTATTATTTATTATTTATTATTTATTATTTATTATTTATTATTTATTATTTATTATTTATTATTTATTATTTATTATTTATTATTTATTATATATTATTTATTATTTATTATTTATTATTTATTATTTATTATTTATTATTTATTATATATTATTTATTATTTATTATTTATTATTTATTATTTATTATTTATTATTTATTATTTATTATTTATTATTTATTATTTATTATTTATTATTTATTATTTATTATTTATTATTTATTATTTATTATTTATTATTTATTATTTATTATTTATTATTTATTATTTATTATTTATTATTTATTATTTATTATTTATTATTTATTATTTATTATTTATTATTTATTATTTATTATTTATTATTTATTAATTATTATTTATTTTTTATTATTTATTATTTATTGTTTTTTATTGTTTACTATTTATTATTTAGTATTTATTATTTCTTATTTAGTATTTATTATTTATTATTTATTATTATTATTTATTATTATTATTTTTTATTTACTATTTATTATTTATTATTTATTATTTATTATTTATTATTTATTATTTATTATTTAATATTTATTATTTATTATTTATTATTTATTATTTATTATTTATTATTTATTATTTATTATTTATTATTTATTATTTATTATTTATTATTTATTATTTATTATTTATTATTTATTATTTATTATTTATTATTTATTATTTATTATTTATTATTTATTATTTATTATTTATTATTTATTATTTATTATTTATTATTTATTATTTATTAATTATTATTTATTTTTTATTATTTATTACTCATTATTTTTTATTTATTATTTATAATTTATTATTTATTAATAATTTTTTTTTATTTATTAATTTATTATTTATTATTTAATATTTATTATTTATTTTTAATTATTTATTATTTATTATTTATTATTTATTATTTATTATTTATTATTTATTATTTATTATTTATTATTTATTATTTATTATTTATTATTTATTATTTATTATTTATTATTTATTATTTATTATTTATTATTTATTATTTATTATTTATTATTTATTATTTATTATTTATTATTTATTATTTATTATTTATTATTTGTTATTTATTATTTATTATTTATTATTTATTATTTATTATTTATTATTTATTATTTATTATTTATAATTTATTATTTATTATTTATTATTTATTATTTATTATTTATTATTTATTATTTATTATTTATTATTTATTATTTATTATTTATTATTTATTATTTATTATTAATTATTTATTATTTATTATTTATTATTTATTATTTTTTATTTACTAAAATTATTTATTATTTATTATTTATTATTTATTATTTATTATTTATTATTTATTATTTATTATTTATTATTTATTATTTATTATTTATTATTTATTATTTATTATTTATTATTTATTATTTGTTATTTATTATTCATTATTTATTATTTATTATTTATTATTTATTATTTATTATTTATTATTTATTATTTATTATTTATTATTTATTATTTATTACTTATAATTTATTATTTATTATTTATTATTTATTATTTATTATTATTATTTATTATTTATTATTTATTATTTATTATTTTTTAATTACTAAATTTAATTATTATTTATTATTTATTTATTATTTATTATTTATTATTTATTATTTATTATTTATTATTTATTATTTATTATTTATTATTTATTATTTATTATTTATTATTTATTATTTATTATTTATTATTTATTATATATTATTTATTATTTATTATTTATTATTTATTATTTATTATTTATTATATATTATTTATTATTTATTATTTATTATTTATTATTTATTATTTATTATTTATTATTTATTATTTATTATTTATTATTTATTATTTATTATTTATTATTTATTATTTATTATTTATTATTTATTATTTATTATTTATTATTTATTATTTATTATTTATTATTTATTATTTATTATTTATTATTTATTATTTATTATTTATTATTTATTATTTATTATTTATTAATTATTATTTATTTTTTATTATTTATTATTTATTGTTTTTTATTGTTTACTATTTATTATTTAGTATTTATTATTTCTT
Organism: Condylostylus longicornis; assembly: GCF_029603195.1. Taxonomy (NCBI): domain Eukaryota; kingdom Metazoa; phylum Arthropoda; class Insecta; order Diptera; family Dolichopodidae; genus Condylostylus; species Condylostylus longicornis. The sequence goes on from NW_026578393.1 coordinate 73,685, forward strand.
ATTTAGTATTTATTATTTATTATTTATTATTATTATTTATTATTATTATTTTTTATTTACTATTTATTATTTATTATTTATTATTTATTATTTATTATTTATTATTTATTATTTAATATTTATTATTTATTATTTATTATTTATTATTTATTATTTATTATTTATTATTTATTATTTATTATTTATTATTTATTATTTATTATTTATTATTTATTATTTATTATTTATTATTTATTATTTATTATTTATTATTTATTATTTATTATTTATTATTTATTATTTATTATTTATTATTTTTTATTTATTATTTATTATTTATTATTTATTATTTATTATTTATTATTTATTATTTATTATTTATTATTTATTATTTATTATTTATTACTTATTATTTATTATTTATTATTTATTATTTATTATTAATTATTTATTATTTATTATTTATTATTTATTATTTATTATTTATTATTTATTATTTATTATTTATTATTTATTAGTTATTATTTATTATTTATTATTTATTATTTATTATTTATTATTTATTATTTATTATTTATTATTTATTATTTATTATTTATTATTTATTATTTATGATTTATTATTTATTATTTATTATTTATTATTTATTATTTATTATTTATTATTTATTATTTAGTATTTGTTATTTATTATTTATTATATATTATTTATTAATTATTATTTATTTTTTATTATTTATTATTTATTACTTATTATTTTTTATTTATTATTTATAATTTATTATTTATTATTTATTACTTGTTATTTATTATTTATTATTTGTTATTTATTATTTATTATTTATTATTTATTATTTATTATTTATTATTTATTATTTATTATTTATTATTTATTATTTATTATTTATTATTTATTATTTATTATTTATTATTTATTATTTATTATTTATTATTTATTATTTATTATTTATTATTTATTATTTATTATATATTATTTATTATTTATTATTTATTATTTATTATTTATTATTTATTATATATTATTTATTATTTATTATTTATTATTTATTATTTATTATTTATTATTTATTATTTATTATTTATTATTTATTATTTATTATTTATTATTTATTATTTATTATTTATTATTTATTATTTATTATTTATTATTTATTATTTATTATTTATTATTTATTATTTATTATTTATTATTTATTATTTATTATTTATTATTTATTATTTATTATTTATTATTTATTATTTATTATTTATTATTTATTATTTGTTATTTATTATTTATTATTTATTATTTATTATTTATTATTTATTATTTATTATTTATTATTTATAATTTATTATTTATTATTTATTATTTATTATTTATTATTTATTATTTATTATTTATTATTTATTATTTATTATTTATTATTTATTATTTATTATTTATTATTTATTATTAATTATTTATTATTTATTATTTATTATTTATTATTTTTTATTTACTAAAATTATTTATTATTTATTATTTATTATTTATTATTTATTATTTATTATTTATTATTTATTATTTATTATTTATTATTTATTATTTATTATTTATTATTTATTATTTATTATTTATTATTTATTATTTGTTATTTATTATTCATTATTTATTATTTATTATTTATTATTTATTATTTATTATTTATTATTTATTATTTATTATTTATTATTTATTATTTATTATTTATTACTTATAATTTATTATTTATTATTTATTATTTATTATTTATTATTATTATTTATTATTTATTATTTATTATTTATTATTTTTTAATTACTAAATTTAATTATTATTTATTATTTATTTATTATTTATTATTTATTATTTATTATTTATTATTTATTATTTATTATTTATTATTTATTATTTATTATTTATTATTTATTATTTATTATTTATTATTTATTATTTATTATTTATTATTTATTATTTATTATTTATTATTTATTATTTATTATTTATTATTTATTATTTATTATTTATTATTTATTATTTATTATTTATTATTTATTATTTATTATTTATTATTTATTATTTATTATTTATTATTTATTATTTATTATTTATTATTTATTATTTATTACTTATTATTTATTATTTATTATTTATTATTTATTATTTATTATTAATTATTTATTATTTATTATTTATTATTTATTATTTATTATTTATTATTTATTATTTATTATTTATTATTTATTATTTATTAGTTATTATTTATTATTTATTATTTATTATTTATTATTTATTATTTATTATTTATTATTTATTATTTATTATTTATTATTTATTATTTATTAATTATTATTTATTTTTTATTATTTATTATTTATTACTTATTATTTTTTATTTATTATTTATAATTTATTATTTATTATTTATTACTTGTTATTTATTATTTATTATTTGTTATTTATTATTTACTATTTATTATTTATTATTTGTTATTTATTATTTTTTATTTATTTTTTATTATTTAGTATTTATTATTTATTAATTATTATTTATTTTTTATTATTATTTATTATTTATTACTTATTATTTTTTATTTATTATTTATTATTTATTATTTATTATT
>NW_026578394.1:0-28181 GCF_029603195.1 Condylostylus longicornis
GTGCCAATATATGATAATAGGCTGTAGCAAAAATATTTTTGGAGATATTTAAAAAAATCTTTTGCAAAACTTTAAACGCATTTTCTGGCTAAACTAGAAGAGATAGAGCGATTTTACGTGTTTTTTGTGATCACTGGGAGTCCACAGATTGTGCCAATATATGATAATAGGCTGTAGCAAAAATATTTTTGGAGATATTTAAAAAAATCTTTTGCAAAACTTTAAACGCGTTTTCTGGCTAAACTAGAAGAGATACAGCGATTTTACGTGTTTTTTGTGATCACTGGGAGTCCACAGATTGTGCCAATATATGATAATAGGCTGTAGCAAAAATATTTTTGGAGATATTTAAAAAAATCTTTTGCAAAACTTTAAACGCGTTTTCTGGCTAAACTAGAAGAGATACAGCGATTTTACGTGTTTTTTGTGATCACTGGGAGTCCACAGATTCTGCCAATATATGATAATAGGCTGTAGCAAAAATATTTTTGGAGATATTTAAAAAATCTTTTGCAAAACTTTAAACGCGTTGTCTGGCTAAACTAGAAGAGATAGAGCGATTTTACGTGTTTTTTGTGATCACTGGGAGTCCACAGATTGTGCCAATATATGATAATAGGCTGTAGCAAAAATATTTTTGGAGATATTTAAAAAAATCTTTTGCAAAACTTTAAACGCATTTTCTGGCTAAACTAGAAGAGATAGAGCGATTTTACGTGTTTTTTGTGATCACTGGGAGTCCACAGATTCTGTCAATATATGATAATAGGCTGTAGCAAAAATATTTTAGGAGATATTTAAAAAAATCTTTTGCAAAACTTTAACCGCGTTTTCTGGCTAAACTAGAAGAGATAGAGCGATTTTACGTGTTTTTTGTGATCACTGGGAGTCCACAGATTCTGCCAATATATGATAATAGGCTGTAGCAAAAATATTTTTGGAGATATTTAAAAAAGTCTTTTGCAAAACTTTAAACGCGTTTTCTGGCTAAACTAGAAGAGATAGAGCGATTTTACGTGTTTTTTGTGATCACTGGGAGTCCACAGATTCTGCCAATATATGATAATAGGCTGTAGCAAAAATATTTTTGGAAATATTTAAAAAAATCTTTTGCAAAACTTTAAACGCGTTTTCTGGCTAAACTAGAAGAGATAGAGCGATTTTACGTGTTTTTTGTGATCACTGGGAGTCCACAGATTCTGCCAATATATGATAATAGGCTGTAGCAAAAATATTTTTGGAGATATTTAAAAAAATCTTTTGCAAAACTTTAAACGCGTTTTCTGGCTAAACTAGAAGAGATACAGCGATTTTACGTGTTTTTTGTGATCACTGGGAGTCCACAGATTCTGCCAATATATGATAATAGGCTGTAGCAAAAATATTTTTGGAGATATTTAAAAAATCTTTTGCAAATTTTAAACGCGTTGTCTGGCTAAACTAGAAGAGATAGAGCGATTTTACGTGTTTTTTGTGATCACTGGGAGTCCACAGATTGTGCCAATATATGATAATAGGCTGTAGCAAAAATATTTTTGGAGATATTTAAAAAAATCTTTTGCAAAACTTTAAACGCATTTTCTGGCTAAACTAGAAGAGATAGAGCGATTTTACGTGTTTTTTGTGATCACTGGGAGTCCACAGATTGTGCCAATATATGATAATAGGCTGTAGCAAAAATATTTTTGGAGATATTTAAAAAAATCTTTTGCAAAACTTTAAACGCGTTTTCTGGCTAAACTAGAAGAGATAGAGCGATTTTACGTGTTTTTTGTGATCACTGGGAGTCCACAGATTGTGCCAATATATGATAATAGGCTGTAGCAAAAATATTTTTGGAGATATTTAAAAAAATCTTTTGCAAAACTTTAAACGCATTTTCTGGCTAAACTAGAAGAGATAGAGCGATTTTACGTGTTTTTTGTGATCACTGGGAGTCCACAGATTCTGTCAATATATGATAATAGGCTGTAGCAAAAATATTTTAGGAGATATTTAAAAAAATCTTTTGCAAAACTTTAACCGCGTTTTCTGGCTAAACTAGAAGAGATAGAGCGATTTTACGTGTTTTTTGTGATCACTGGGAGTCCACAGATTCTGTCAATATATGATAATAGGCTGCAGCAAAAATATTTTAGGAGATATTTAAAAAAATCTTTTGTAAAACTTTAAACGTGTTTTCTGGCTAAACTAGAAGAGATAGAGCGATTTTACGTGTCTTTTGTGACCACTGGGAGTCCACAGATTCTGCCAATATATGATAATAGGCTGCAGCAAAAATATTTTAGGAGATATTTAAAAAAATCTTTTGCAAAACTTTAAACGCGTTTTCTGGCTAAACTAGAAGAGATAGAGCGATTTTACGTGTTTTTTGTGATCACTGGGAGTCCACAGATTCTGCCAATATATGATAATAGGCTGTAGCAAAAATATTTTTGGAGATATTTAAAAAATCTTTTGCAAAACTTTAAACGTGTTTTCCGGCTTAACTAGAAGAAATAGAGCGATTTTCCGTGTTTTTTGTGATCACTGGGAGTCCACAGATTCTGCCAATATATGATAATAGGCGATAGCAAAAATATTTTTGGAGATATTTAAAAAAATCTTTTGCAAAACTTTAAACGCGTTTTCTGGCTAAACTAGAAGAGATAGAGCGATTTTACGTGTTTTTTGTGATCACTGGGAGTCCACAGATTCTGCCAATATATGATAATAGGCTGTAGCAAAAATATTTTTGGAGATATTTAAAAAAATCTTTTGCAAAACTTTAAACGTGTTTTTCGGCTAAACTAGAAGAGATAGAGCGATTTTACCTGTTTTTTGTGATCACTGGGAGTCCACAGATTCTGCCAATATATGATAATAGGCTGTAGCAAAAATATTTTTGGAGATATTTAAAAAAATCATTTGCAAAACTTTAAACGCGTTTTCTGGCTAAACTAGAAGAGATAGAGCGATTTTACGTGTTTTTTGTGATCACTGGGAGTCCACAGATTCTGCCAATATATGATAATAGGCTGTAGCAAAAATATTTTTGGAGATATTTAAAAAAATCTTTTGCAAAACTTTAAACGCGTTTTCTGGCTAAACTAGAAGAGATAGAGCGATTTTACGTGTTTTTTGTGATCACTGGGAGTCCACAGATTCTGCCAATATATGATAATAGGCTGTAGCAAAAATATTTTTGGAGATATTTAAAAAATCTTTTGCAAAACTTTAAACGCGTTGTCTGGCTAAACTAGAAGAGATAGAGCGATTTTACGTGTTTTTTGTGATCACTGGGAGTCCACAGATTGTGCCAATATATGATAATAGGCTGTAGCAAAAATATTTTTGGAGATATTTAAAAAAATCTTTTGCAAAACTTTAAACGCGTTTTCTGGCTAAACTAGAAGAGATACAGCGATTTTACGTGTTTTTTGTGATCACTGGGAGTCCACAGATTGTGCCAATATATGATAATAGGCTGTAGCAAAAATATTTTTGGAGATATTTAAAAAAATCTTTTGCAAAACTTTAAACGCGTTTTCTGGCTAAACTAGAAGAGATAGAGCGATTTTACGTGTTTTTTGTGATCACTGGGAGTCCACAGATTGTGCCAATATATGATAATAGGCTGTAGCAAAAATATTTTTGGAGATATTTAAAAAAATCTTTTGCAAAACTTTAAACGCATTTTCTGGCTAAACTAGAAGAGATAGAGCGATTTTACGTGTTTTTTGTGATCACTGGGAGTCCACAGATTCTGTCAATATATGATAATAGGCTGTAGCAAAAATATTTTAGGAGATATTTAAAAAAATCTTTTGCAAAACTTTAACCGCGTTTTCTGGCTAAACTAGAAGAGATACAGCGATTTTACGTGTTTTTTGTGATCACTGGGAGTCCACAGATTCTGCCAATATATGATAATAGGCTGTAGCAAAAATATTTTTGGAGATATTTAAAAAAGTCTTTTGCAAAACTTTAAACGCGTTTTCTGGCTAAACTAGAAGAGATAGAGCGATTTTACGTGTTTTTTGTGATCACTGGGAGTCCACAGATTCTGCCAATATATGATAATAGGCTGTAGCAAAAATATTTTTGGAAATATTTAAAAAAATCTTTTGCAAAACTTTAAACGCGTTTTCTGGCTAAACTAGAAGAGATAGAGCGATTTTACGTGTTTTTTGTGATCACTGGGAGTCCACAGATTCTGCCAATATATGATAATAGGCTGTAGCAAAAATATTTTTGGAGATATTTAAAAAAATCTTTTGCAAAACTTTAAACGCGTTTTCTGGCTAAACTAGAAGAGATACAGCGATTTTACGTGTTTTTTGTGATCACTGGGAGTCCACAGATTCTGCCAATATATGATAATAGGCTGTAGCAAAAATATTTTTGGAGATATTTAAAAAATCTTTTGCAAAACTTTAAACGCGTTGTCTGGCTAAACTAGAAGAGATAGAGCGATTTTACGTGTTTTTTGTGATCACTGGGAGTCCACAGATTGTGCCAATATATGATAATAGGCTGTAGCAAAAATATTTTTGGAGATATTTAAAAAAATCTTTTGCAAAACTTTAAACGCATTTTCTGGCTAAACTAGAAGAGATAGAGCGATTTTACGTGTTTTTTGTGATCACTGGGAGTCCACAGATTGTGCCAATATATGATAATAGGCTGTAGCAAAAATATTTTTGGAGATATTTAAAAAAATCTTTTGCAAAACTTTAAACGCGTTTTCTGGCTAAACTAGAAGAGATACAGCGATTTTACGTGTTTTTTGTGATCACTGGGAGTCCACAGATTCTGCCAATATATGATAATAGGCTGTAGCAAAAATATTTTTGGAGATATTTAAAAAATCTTTTGCAAAACTTTAAACGCGTTGTCTGGCTAAACTAGAAGAGATAGAGCGATTTTACGTGTTTTTTGTGATCACTGGGAGTCCACAGATTCTGCCAATATATGATAATAGGCTGTAGCAAAAATATTTTTGGAGATATTTAAAAAAATCTTTTGCAAAACTTTAAACGCATTTTCTGGCTAAACTAGAAGAGATAGAGCGATTTTACGTGTTTTTTGTGATCACTGGGAGTCCACAGATTCTGTCAATATATGATAATAGGCTGTAGCAAAAATATTTTAGGAGATATTTAAAAAAATCTTTTGCAAAACTTTAACCGCGTTTTCTGGCTAAACTAGAAGAGATAGAGCGATTTTACGTGTTTTTTGTGATCACTGGGAGTCCAGAGATTCTGTCAATATATGATAATAGGCTGCAGCAAAAATATTTTAGGAGATATTTAAAAAAATCTTTTTTAAAACTTTAAACGTGTTTTCTGGCTAAACTAGAAGAGATAGAGCGATTTTACGTGTCTTTTGTGATCACTGGGAGTCCACAGATTCTGCCAATATATGATAATAGGCTGCAGCAAAAATATTTTAGGAGATATTTAAAAAAATCTTTTGCAAAACTTTAAACGCGTTTTCTGGCTAAACTAGAAGAGATAGAGCGATTTTACGTGTTTTTTGTGATCACTGGGAGTCCACAGATTCTGCCAATATATGATAATAGGCTGTAGCAAAAATATTTTTGGAGATATTTAAAAAAATCTTTTGCAAAACTTTAAACGTGTTTTCCGGCTTAACTAGAAGAAATAGAGCGATTTTCCGTGTTTTTTGTGATCACTGGGAGTCCACAGATTCTGCCAATATATGATAATAGGCGATAGCAAAAATATTTTTGGAGATATTTAAAAAATCTTTTGCAAAACTTTAAACGCGTTTTCTGGCTAAACTAGAAGAGATAGAGCGATTTTACGTGTTTTTTGTGATCACTGGGAGTCCACAGATTCTGCCAATATATGATAATAGGCTGTAGCAAAAATATTTTTGGAGATATTTAAAAAAATCTTTTGCAAAACTTTAAACGTGTTTTTCGGCTAAACTAGAAGAGATAGAGCGATTTTACCTGTTTTTTGTGATCACTGGGAGTCCACAGATTCTGCCAATATATGATAATAGGCTGTAGCAAAAATATTTTTGGAGATATTTAAAAAAATCATTTGCAAAACTTTAAACGCGTTTTCTGGCTAAACTAGAAGAGATAGAGCGATTTTACGTGTTTTTTGTGATCACTGGGAGTCCACAGATTCTGCCAATATATGATAATAGGCTGTAGCAAAAATATTTTTGGAGATATTTAAAAAAATCTTTTGCAAAACTTTAAACGCGTTTTCTGGCTAAACTAGAAGAGATACAGCGATTTTACGTGTTTTTTGTGATCACTGGGAGTCCACAGATTCTGCCAATATATGATAATAGGCTGTAGCAAAAATATTTTTGGAGATATTTAAAAAATCTTTTGCAAAACTTTAAACGCGTTGTCTGGCTAAACTAGAAGAGATAGAGCGATTTTACGTGTTTTTTGTGATCACTGGGAGTCCACAGATTGTGCCAATATATGATAATAGGCTGTAGCAAAAATATTTTTGGAGATATTTAAAAAAATCTTTTGCAAAACTTTAAACGCGTTTTCTGGCTAAACTAGAAGAGATACAGCGATTTTACGTGTTTTTTGTGATCACTGGGAGTCCACAGATTCTGCCAATATATGATAATAGGCTGTAGCAAAAATATTTTTGGAGATATTTAAAAAATCTTTTGCAAAACTTTAAACGCGTTGTCTGGCTAAACTAGAAGAGATAGAGCGATTTTACGTGTTTTTTGTGATCACTGGGAGTCCACAGATTCTGCCAATATATGATAATAGGCGATAGCAAAAATATTTTTGGAGATATTTAAAAAAATCTTTTGCAAAACTTTAAACGCGTTTTCTGGCTAAACTAGAAGAGATAGAGCGATTTTACGTGTTTTTTGTGATCACTGGGAGTCCACAGATTGTGCCAATATATGATAATAGGCTGTAGCAAAAATATTTTTGGAGATATTTAAAAAAATCTTTTGCAAAACTTTAAACGCATTTTCTGGCTAAACTAGAAGAGATAGAGTGATTTTACGTGTTTTTTGTGATCACTGGGAGTCCACAGATTGTGCCAATATATGATAATAGGCTGTAGCAAAAATATTTTTGGAGATATTTAAAAAAATCTTTTGCAAAACTTTAAACGCGTTTTCTGGCTAAACTAGAAGAGATACAGCGATTTTACGTGTTTTTTGTGATCACTGGGAGTCCACAGATTCTGCCAATATATGATAATAGGCTGTAGCAAAAATATTTTTGGAAATATTTAAAAAAATCTTTTGCAAAACTTTAAACGCGTTTTCTGGCTAAACTAGAAGAGATAGAGCGATTTTACGTGTTTTTTGTGATCACTGGGAGTCCACAGATTCTGCCAATATATGATAATAGGCTGTAGCAAAAATATTTTTGGAGATATTTAAAAAAATCTTTTGCAAAACTTTAAACGCGTTTTCTGGCTAAACTAGAAGAGATACAGCGATTTTACGTGTTTTTTGTGATCACTGGGAGTCCACAGATTCTGCCAATATATGATAATAGGCTGTAGCAAAAATATTTTTGGAGATATTTAAAAAATCTTTTGCAAAACTTTAAACGCGTTGTCTGGCTAAACTAGAAGAGATAGAGCGATTTTACGTGTTTTTTGTGATCACTGGGAGTCCACAGATTGTGCCAATATATGATAATAGGCTGTAGCAAAAATATTTTTGGAGATATTTAAAAAAATCTTTTGCAAAACTTTAAACGCATTTTCTGGCTAAACTAGAAGAGATAGAGCGATTTTACGTGTTTTTTGTGATCACTGGGAGTCCACAGATTGTGCCAATATATGATAATAGGCTGTAGCAAAAATATTTTTGGAGATATTTAAAAAAATCTTTTGCAAAACTTTAAACGCGTTTTCTGGCTAAACTAGAAGAGATACAGCGATTTTACGTGTTTTTTGTGATCACTGGGAGTCCACAGATTCTGCCAATATATGATAATAGGCTGTAGCAAAAATATTTTTGGAGATATTTAAAAAATCTTTTGCAAAACTTTAAACGCGTTGTCTGGCTAAACTAGAAGAGATAGAGCGATTTTACGTGTTTTTTGTGATCACTGGGAGTCCACAGATTGTGCCAATATATGATAATAGGCTGTAGCAAAAATATTTTTGGAGATATTTAAAAAAATCTTTTGCAAAACTTTAAACGCATTTTCTGGCTAAACTAGAAGAGATAGAGCGATTTTACGTGTTTTTTGTGATCACTGGGAGTCCACAGATTCTGTCAATATATGATAATAGGCTGTAGCAAAAATATTTTAGGAGATATTTAAAAAAATCTTTTGCAAAACTTTAACCGCGTTTTCTGGCTAAACTAGAAGAGATAGAGCGATTTTACGTGTTTTTTGTGAATCACTGGGAGTCCACAGATTCTGTCAATATATGATAATAGGCTGCAGCAAAAATATTTTAGGAGATATTTAAAAAAATCTTTTGTAAAACTTTAAACGTGTTTTCTGGCTAAACTAGAAGAGATAGAGCGATTTTACGTGTCTTTTGTGATCACTGGGAGTCCACAGATTCTGCCAATATATGATAATAGGCTGCAGCAAAAATATTTTAGGAGATATTTAAAAAAATCTTTTGCAAAACTTTAAACGCGTTTTCTGGCTAAACTAGAAGAGATAGAGCGATTTTACGTGTTTTTTGTGATCACTGGGAGTCCACAGATTCTGCCAATATATGATAATAGGCTGTAGCAAAAATATTTTTGGAGATATTTAAAAAAATCTTTTGCAAAACTTTAAACGTGTTTTCCGGCTTAACTAGAAGAAATAGAGCGATTTTCCGTGTTTTTTGTGATCACTGGGAGTCCACAGATTCTGCCAATATATGATAATAGGCGATAGCAAAAAATATTTTTGGAGATATTTAAAAAATCTTTTGCAAAACTTTAAACGCGTTTTCTGGCTAAACTAGAAGAGATAGAGCGATTTTACGTGTTTTTTGTGATCACTGGGAGTCCACAGATTCTGCCAATATATGATAATAGGCTGTAGCAAAAATATTTTTGGAGATATTTAAAAAAATCTTTTGCAAAACTTTAAACGTGTTTTTCGGCTAAACTAGAAGAGATAGAGCGATTTTACCTGTTTTTTGTGATCACTGGGAGTCCACAGATTCTGCCAATATATGATAATAGACTGTAGCAAAAATATTTTTGGAGATATTTAAAAAAATCATTTGCAAAACTTTAAACGCGTTTTCTGGCTAAACTAGAAGAGATAGAGCGATTTTACGTGTTTTTTGTGATCACTGGGAGTCCACAGATTCTGCCAATATATGGTAATAGGCTGTAGCAAAAAATATTTTTGGAGATATTTAAAAAAATCTTTTGCAAAACTTTAAACGCGTTTTCTGGCTAAACTAGAAGAGATACAGCGATTTTACGTGTTTTTTGTGATCACTGGGAGTCCACAGATTCTGCCAATATATGATAATAGGCTGTAGCAAAAATATTTTTGGAGATATTTAAAAAAATCTTTTGCAAAACTTTAAACGCATTTTCTGGCTAAACTAGAAGAGATAGAGCGATTTTACGTGTTTTTTGTGATCACTGGGAGTCCACAGATTGTGCCAATATATGATAATAGGCTGTAGCAAAAATATTTTTGGAGATATTTAAAAAAATCTTTTGCAAAACTTTAAACGCGTTTTCTGGCTAAACTAGAAGAGATACAGCGATTTTACGTGTTTTTTGTGATCACTGGGAGTCCACAGATTCTGCCAATATATGATAATAGGCGATAGCAAAAATATTTTTGGAGATATTTAAAAAAATCTTTTGCAAAACTTTAAACGCGTTTTCTGGCTAAACTAGAAGAGATAGAGCGATTTTACGTGTTTTTTGTGATCACTGGGAGTCCACAGATTGTGCCAATATATGATAATAGGCTGTAGCAAAAATATTTTTGGAGATATTTAAAAAAATCTTTTGCAAAACTTTAAACGCATTTTCTGGCTAAACTAGAAGAGATAGAGCGATTTTACGTGTTTTTTGTGATCACTGGGAGTCCACAGATTGTGCCAATATATGATAATAGGCTGTAGCAAAAATATTTTTGGAGATATTTAAAAAAATCTTTTGCAAAACTTTAAACGCGTTTTCTGGCTAAACTAGAAGAGATACAGCGATTTTACGTGTTTTTTGTGATCACTGGGAGTCCACAGATTCTGCCAATATATGATAATAGGCTGTAGCAAAAATATTTTTGCAGATATTTAAAAAATCTTTTGCAAAACTTTAAACGCGTTGTCTGGCTAAACTAGAAGAGATAGAGCGATTTTACGTGTTTTTTGTGATCACTTTGAGTCCACAGATTGTGCCAATATATGATAATAGGCTGTAGCAAAAATATTTTTGGAGATATTTAAAAAAATCTTTTGCAAAACTTTAAACGCATTTTCTGGCTAAACTAGAAGAGATAGAGCGATTTTACGTGTTTTTTGTGATCACTGGGAGTCCACAGATTCTGTCAATATATGATAATAGGCTGTAGCAAAAATATTTTAGGAGATATTTAAAAAAATCTTTTGCAAAACTTTAAACCGCGTTTTCTGGCTAAACTAGAAGAGATAGAGCGATTTTACGTGTTTTTTGTGATCACTGGGAGTCCACAGATTCTGTCAATATATGATAATAGGCTGCAGCAAAAATATTTTAGGAGATATTTAAAAAAATCTTTTGTAAAACTTTAAACGTGTTTTCTGGCTAAACTAGAAGAGATAGAGCGATTTTACGTGTCTTTTGTGATCACTGGGAGTCCACAGATTCTGCCAATATATGATAATAGGCTGCAGCAAAAATATTTTAGGAGATATTTAAAAAAATCTTTTGCAAAACTTGAAACGCGTTTTCTGGCTAAACTAGAAGAGATAGAGCGATTTTACGTGTTTTTTGTGATCACTGGGAGTCCACAGATTCTGCCAATATATGATAATAGGCTGTAGCAAAAATATTTTTGGAGATATTTAAAAAAATCTTTTGCAAAACTTTAAACGTGTTTTCCGGCTAAACTAGAAGAAATAGAGCGATTTTCCGTGTTTTTTGTGATCACTGGGAGTCCACAGATTCTGCCAATATATGATAATAGGCGATAGCAAAAATATTTTTGGAGATATTTAAAAAAATCTTTTGCAAAACTTTAAACGCGTTTTCTGGCTAAACTAGAAGAGATAGAGCGATTTTACGTGTTTTTTGTGATCACTGGGAGTCCACAGATTCTGCCAATATATGATAATAGGCTGTAGCAAAAATATTTTTGGAGATATTTAAAAAAATCTTTTGCAAAACTTTAAACGTGTTTTTCGGCTAAACTAGAAGAGATAGAGCGATTTTACCTGTTTTTTGTGATCACTGGGAGTCCACAGATTCTGCCAATATATGATAATAGGCTGTAGCAAAAATATTTTTGGAGATATTTAAAAAAATCATTTGCAAAACTTTAAACGCGTTTTCTGGCTAAACTAGAAGAGATAGAGCGATTTTACGTGTTTTTTGTGATCACTGGGAGTCCACAGATTCTGCCAATATATGATAATAGGCTGTAGCAAAAATATTTTTGGAGATATTTAAAAAAATCTTTTGCAAAACTTTAAACGCGTTTTCTGGCTAAACTAGAAGAGATACAGCGATTTTACGTGTTTTTTGTGATCACTGGGAGTCCACAGATTCTGCCAATATATGATAATAGGCTGTAGCAAAAATATTTTTGGAGATATTTAAAAAATCTTTTGCAAAACTTTAAACGCGTTGTCTGGCTAAACTAGAAGAGATAGAGCGATTTTACGTGTTTTTTGTGATCACTGGGAGTCCACAGATTGTGCCAATATATGATAATAGGCTGTAGCAAAAATATTTTTGGAGATATTTAAAAAAATCTTTTGCAAAACTTTAAACGCATTTTCTGGCTAAACTAGAAGAGATAGAGCGATTTTACGTGTTTTTTGTGATCACTGGGAGTCCACAGATTGTGCCAATATATGATAATAGGCTGTAGCAAAAATATTTTTGGAGATATTTAAAAAAAATCTTTTGCAAAACTTTAAACGCGTTTTCTGGCTAAACTAGAAGAGATACAGCGATTTTACGTGTTTTTTGTGATCACTGGGAGTCCACAGATTCTGCCAATATATGATAATAGGCTGTAGCAAAAATATTTTTGGAGATATTTAAAAAATCTTTTGCAAAACTTTAAACGCGTTGTCTGGCTAAACTAGAAGAGATAGAGCGATTTTACGTGTTTTTTGTGATCACTGGGAGTCCCACAGATTGTGCCAATATATGATAATAGGCTGTAGCAAAAATATTTTTGGAGATATTTAAAAAAATCTTTTGCAAAACTTTAAACGCATTTTCTGGCTAAACTAGAAGAGATAGAGCGATTTTACGTGTTTTTTGTGATCACTGGGAGTCCACAGATTCTGTCAATATATGATAATAGGCTGTAGCAAAAATATTTTAGGAGATATTTAAAAAAATCTTTTGCAAAACTTTAACCGCGTTTTCTGGCTAAACTAGAAGAGATAGAGCGATTTTACGTGTTTTTTGTGATCACTGGGAGTCCACAGATTCTGCCAATATATGATAATAGGCTGTAGCAAAAATATTTTTGGAGATATTTAAAAAAGTCTTTTGCAAAACTTTAAACGCGTTTTCTGGCTAAACTAGAAGAGATAGAGCGATTTTACGTGTTTTTTGTGATCACTGGGAGTCCACAGATTCTGCCAATATATGATAATAGGCTGTAGCAAAAATATTTTTGGAAATATTTAAAAAAATCTTTTGCAAAACTTTAAACGCGTTTTCTGGCTAAACTAGAAGAGATAGAGCGATTTTACGTGTTTTTTGTGATCACTGGGAGTCCACAGATTCTGCCAATATATGATAATAGGCTGTAGCAAAAATATTTTTGGAGATATTTAAAAAAGTCTTTTGCAAAACTTTAAACGCGTTTTCTGGCTAAACTAGAAGAGATAGAGCGATTTTACGTGTTTTTTGTGATCACTGGGAGTCCACAGATTCTGCCAATATATGATAATAGGCTGTAGCAAAAATATTTTTGGAGATATTTAAAAAAATCATTTGCAAAACTTTAACCGCGTTTTCTGGCTAAACTAGAAGAGATAGAGCGATTTTACGTGTTTTTTGTGATCACTGGGAGTCCACAGATTCTGCCAATATATGATAATAGGCTGTAGCAAAAATATTTTTGGAGATATTTAAAAAAGTCTTTTGCAAAACTTTAAACGCGTTTTCTGGCTAAACTAGAAGAGATAGAGCGATTTTACGTGTTTTTTGTGATCACTGGGAGTCCACAGATTCTGCCAATATATGATAATAGGCTGTAGCAAAAATATTTTTGGAGATATTTAAAAAAGTCTTTTGCAAAACTTTAAACGCGTTTTCTGGCTAAACTAGAAGAGATAGAGCGATTTTACGTGTTTTTTGTGATCACTGGGAGTCCACAGATTCTGCCAATATATGATAATAGGTGTAGCAAAAATATTTTTTGGAGATATTTAAAAAAATCTTTTGCAAAACTTTAAACGCGTTTTCTGGCTAAACTAGAAGAGATAGAGCGATTTTACGTGTTTTTTGTGATCACTGGGAGTCCACAGATTCTGTCAATATATGATAATAGGCTGTAGCAAAAATATTTTAGGAGATATTTAAAAAATCTTTTCCAAAACTTTAAACGCGTTTTCTGGCTAAACTAGAAGAGATAGAGCGATTTTACGTGTTTTTTGTGATCACTGGGAGTCCACGGATTCTGCCAATATATGATAATAGGGTGTAGCAAAAATATTTTTGGAGATATTTAAAAAAATCTTTTGCAAAACTTTAAACGCGTTTTCTGGCTAAACTAGAATAGATAGAGCGATTTTACGTGTTTTTTGTGATCACTGGGAGTCCACAGATTCTGCCAATATATGATAATAGGCTGTAGCAAAAATATTTTTGGAGATATTTAAAAAAATCTTTTGCAAAACTTTAAACGTGTTTTTCGGCTAAACTAGAAGAGATAGAGCGATTTTACGTGTTTTTTGTGATCACTGGGAGTCCACAGATTCTGCCAATATATGATAATAGGCTGTAGCAAAAATATTTTTGGAGATATTTAAAAAATCTTTTGCAAAACTTTAAACGCGTTTTCTGGCTAAACTAGAAGAGATAGAGCGATTTTACGTGTTTTTTGTGATCACTGGGAGTCCACAGATTCTGTCAATATATGATAATAGGCTGTAGCAAAAATATTTTAGGAGATATTTAAAAAAATCTTTTCCAAAACTTTAAACGCGTTTTCTGGCTAAACTAGAAGAGATACAGCGATTTTACGTGTTTTTTGTGATCACTGGGAGTCCACAGATTCTGCCAATATATGATAATAGGCTGTAGCAAAAATATTTTTGGAGATATTTAAAAAAATCTTTTGCAAAACTTTAAACGCGTTTTCTGGCTAAACTAGAAGAGATAGAGCGATTTTACGTGTTTTTTGTGATCACTGGGAGTCCACAGATTCTGCCAATATATGATAATAGGCTGTAGCAAAAATATTTTTGGAGATATTTAAAAAAATCTTTTGCAAAACTTTAAACGCGTTTTCTGGCTAAACTAGAAGAGATAGAGCGATTTTACTTGTTTTTTGTGATCACTGGGAGTCCACAGATTCTGCCAATATATGATAATAGGCTGTAGCAAAAATATTTTTGGAGATATTTAAAAAATCTTTTCCAAAACTTTAAACGCGTTTTCTGGCTAAACTAGAAGAGATAGAGCGATTTTACGTGTTTTTTGTGATCACTGGGAGTCCACAGATTCTGCCAATATATGATAATAGGCGATAGCAAAAATATTTTTGGAGATATTTAAAAAAATCTTTTGCAAAACTTTAAACGCGTTTTCTGGCTAAACTAGAAGAGATAGAGCGATTTTACGTGTTTTTTGTGATCACTGGGAGTCCACAGATTCTGCCAATATATGATAATAGGCTGTAGCAAAAATATTTTTGGAGATATTTAAAAAAATCTTTTGCAAAACTTTAAACGCGTTTTCTGGCTAAACTAGAAGAGATAGAGCGATTTTACGTGTTTTTTGTGATCACTGGGAGTCCACAGATTCTGCCAATATATGATAATAGGCTGTAGCAAAAATATTTTTGGAGATATTTAAAAAAATCTTTTGCAAAACTTTAAACGCGTTTTCTGGCTAAACTAGAAGAGATAGAGCGATTTTACGTGTTTTTTGTGATCACTGGGAGTCCACAGATTTAGCCAATATATGATAATAGGCTGTAGCAAAAATATTTTTGGAGATATTTAAAAAAATCTTTTGCAAAACTTTAAACGCATTTTCTGGCTAAACTAGAAGAGATAGAGCGATTTTACGTGTTTTTTGTGATCACTGGGAGTCCACAGATTCTGCCAATATATGATAATAGGCTGTAGCAAAAATATTTTTGGAGATATTTAAAAAAATCTTTTGCAAAACTTTAAACGTGTTTTTCGGCTAAACTAGAAGAGATAGAGCGATTTTACGTGTTTTTTGTGATCACTGGGAGTCCACAGATTCTGCCAATATATGATAATAGGCTGTAGCAAAAATATTTTTGGAGATATTTAAAAAAATCTTTTGCAAAACTTTAAACGCGTTTTCTGGCTAAACTAGAAGAAATAGAGCGATTTTACGTGTTTTTTGTGATCACTGGGAGTCCACAGATTCTGCCAATATATGATAATAGGCTGTAGCAAAAATATTTTTGGAGATATTTAAAAAAATCTTTTGCAAAACTTTAAACGCGTTTTCTGGCTAAACTAGAAGAGATAGAGCGATTTTACGTGTTTTTTGTGATCACTGGGAGTCCACAGATTCTGTCAATATATGATAATAGGCTGTAGCAAAAATATTTTAGGAGATATTTAAAAAAATCTTTTCCAAAACTTTAAACGCGTTTTCTGGCTAAACTAGAAGAGATAGAGCGATTTTACGTGTTTTTTGTGATCACTGGGAGTCCACAGATTCTGCCAATATATGATAATAGGCTGTAGCAAAAATATTTTTGGAGATATTTAAAAAAATCTTTTGCAAAACTTTAAACGCGTTTTCTGGCTAAACTAAAAGAGATAGAGCGATTTTACGTGTTTTTTGTGATCACTGGGAGTCCACAGATTCTGCCAATATATGATAATAGGCGATAGCAAAAATATTTTTGGAGATATTTAAAAAAATCTTTTGCAAAACTTTAAACGCGTTTTCTGGCTAAACTAGAAGAGATAGAGCGATTTTACCTGTTTTTTGTGATCACTGGGAGTCCACAGATTCTGTCAATATATGATAATAGGCTGTAGCAAAAATATTTTAGGAGATATTTAAAAAAATCTTTTCCAAAACTTTAAACGCGTTTTCTGGCTAAACTAGAAGAGATAGAGCGATTTTACGTGTTTTTTGTGATCACTGGGAGTCCACAGATTCTGCCAATATATGATAATAGGCTGTAGCAAAAATATTTTTGGAGATATTTAAAAAAATCTTTTGCAAAACTTTAAACGCGTTTTCTGGCTAAACTAGAAGAGATAGAGCGATTTTACGTGTTTTTTGTGATCACTGGGAGTCCACAGATTCTGCCAATATATGATAATAGGCTGTAGCAAAAATATTTTTGGAGATATTTAAAAAATCTTTTGCAAAACTTTAAACGCGTTTTCTGGCTAAACTAGAAAAGATAGAGCGATTTTACGTGTTTTTTGTGATCACTGGGAGTCCACAGATTCTGCCAATATATGATAATAGGCGATAGCAAAAATATTTTTGGAGATATTTAAAAAAATCTTTTGCAAAACTTTAAACGCGTTTTCTGGCTAAACTAGAAGAGATAGAGCGATTTTACGTGTTTTTTGTGATCACTGGGAGTCCACAGATTCTGCCAATATATGATAATAGGCTGTAGCAAAAATATTTTTGGAGATATTTAAAAAAATCTTTTGCAAAACTTTAAACGCGTTTTCTGGCTAAACTAGAAGAGATAGAGCGATTTTACGTGTTTTTTGTGATCACTGGGAGTCCACAGATTCTGCCAATATATGATAATAGGCTGTAGCAAAAATATTTTTGGAGATATTTAAAAAAATCTTTTGCAAAACTTTAAACGCGTTTTCTGGCTAAACTAGAAGAGATAGAGCGATTTGACGTGTTTTTTGTGATCACTGGGAGTCCACAGATTGTGCCAATATATGATAATAGGCTGTAGCAAAAATATTTTTGGAGATATTTAAAAAAATCTTTTGCAAAACTTTAAACGCATTTTCTGGCTAAACTAGAAGAGATAGAGCGATTTTACGTGTTTTTTGTGATCACTGGGAGTCCACAGATTCTGCCAATATATGATAATAGGCTGTAGCAAAAATATTTTTGGAGATATTTAAAAAAATCTTTTGCAAAACTTTAAACGTGTTTTTCGGCTAAACTAGAAGAGATAGAGCGATTTTACGTGTTTTTTGTGATCACTGGGAGTCCACAGATTCTGCCAATATATGATAATAGGCTGTAGCAAAAATATTTTTGGAAATATTTAAAAAAATCTTTTGCAAAACTTTAAACGCGTTTTCTGGCTAAACTAGAAGAAATAGAGCGATTTTACGTGTTTTTTGTGATCACTGGGAGTCCACAGATTCTGCCAATATATGATAATAGGCTGTAGCAAAAATATTTTTGGAGATATTTAAAAAAATCTTTTGCAAAACTTTAAACGCGTTTTCTGGCTAAACTAGAAGAGATAGAGCGATTTTACGTGTTTTTTGTGATCACTGGGAGTCCACAGATTCTGTCAATATATGATAATAGGCTGTAGCAAAAATATTTTAGGAGATATTTAAAAAAATCTTTTCCAAAACTTTAAACGCGTTTTCTGGCTAAACTAGAAGAGATAGAGCGATTTTACGTGTTTTTTGTGATCACTGGGAGTCCACAGATTCTGCCAATATATGATAATAGGCTGTAGCAAAAATATTTTTGGAGATATTTAAAAAAATCTTTTGCAAAACTTTAAACGCGTTTTCTGGCTAAACTAAAAGAGATAGAGCGATTTTACGTGTTTTTTGTGATCACTGGGAGTCCACAGATTCTGCCAATATATGATAATAGGCGATAGCAAAAATATTTTTGGAGATATTTAAAAAAATCTTTTGCAAAACTTTAAACGCGTTTTCTGGCTAAACTAGAAGAGATAGAGCGATTTTACGTGTTTTTTGTGATCACTGGGAGTCCACAGATTCTGCCAATATATGATAATAGGCTGTAGCAAAAATATTTTTGGAGATATTTAAAAAAATCTTTTGCAAAACTTTAAACGCGTTTTCTGGCTAAACTAGAAGAGATAGAGCGATTTTACGTGTTTTTTGTGATCACTGGGAGTCCACAGATTCTGCCAATATATGATAATAGGCTGTAGCAAAAATATTTTTGGAGATATTTAAAAAAATCTTTTGCAAAACTTTAAACGCGTTTTCTGGCTAAACTAGAAGAGATAGAGCGATTTTACGTGTTTTTTGTGATCACTGGGAGTCCACAGATTGTGCCAATATATGATAATAGGCTGTAGCAAAAATATTTTTGGAGATATTTAAAAAAATCTTTTGCAAAACTTTAAACGCATTTTCTGGCTAAACTAGAAGAGATAGAGCGATTTTACGTGTTTTTTGTGATCACTGGGAGTCCACAGATTCTGCCAATATATGATAATAGGCTGTAGCAAAAATATTTTTGGAGATATTTAAAAAAATCTTTTGCAAAACTTTAAACGTGTTTTTAGGCTAAACTAGAAGAGATAGAGCGATTTTACGTGTTTTTTGTGATCACTGGGAGTCCACAGATTCTGCCAATATATGATAATAGGCTGTAGCAAAAATATTTTTGGAGATATTTAAAAAAATCTTTTGCAAAACTTTAAACGCGTTTTCTGGCTAAACTAGAAGAAATAGAGCGATTTTACGTGTTTTTTGTGATCACTGGGAGTCCACAGATTCTGCCAATATATGATAATAGGCGATAGCAAAAATATTTTTGGAGATATTTAAAAAAATCTTTTGCAAAACTTTAAACGCGTTTTCTGGCTAAACTAGAAGAGATAGAGCGATTTTACGTGTTTTTTGTGATCACTGGGAGTCCACAGATTCTGCCAATATATGATAATAGGCGATAGCAAAAATATTTTTGGAGATATTTAAAAAATCTTTTGCAAAACTTTAAACGCGTTTTCTGGCTAAACTAGAAGAGATAGAGCGATTTTACGTGTTTTTTGTGATCACTGGGAGTCCACAGATTCTGTCAATATATGATAATAGGCTGTAGCAAAAATATTTTAGGAGATATTTAAAAAAATCTTTTGCAAAACTTTAAACGCGTTTTCTGGCTAAACTAGAAGAGATAGAGCGATTTTACGTGTTTTTTATGATCACTGGGAGTCCACAGATTCTGCCAATATATGATAATAGGCTGTAGCAAAAATATTTTTGGAGATATTTAAAAAAATCTTTTGCAAAACTTTAAACGCGTTTTCTGGCTAAACTAGAAGAGATAGAGCGATTTTACGTGTTTTTTGTGATCACTGGGAGTCCACAGATTCTGCCAATATATGATAATAGGCTGTAGCAAAAATATTTTTGGAGATATTTAAAAAAATCTTTTGCAAAACTTTAAACGCGTTTTCTGGCTAAACTAGAAGAGATAGAGCGATTTTACGTGTTTTTTGCGATCACTGGGAGTCCACAGATTCTGCCAATATATGATAATAGGCTGTAGCAAAAATATTTTTGGAGATATTTAAAAAAATCTTTTGCAAAACTTTAAACGCGTTTTCTGGCTAAACTAGAAGAGATAGAGCGATTTTACGTGTTTTTTGCGATCACTGGGAGTCCACAGATTCTGCCAATATATGATAATAGGCTGTAGCAAAAATATTTTTGGAGATATTTAAAAAAATCTTTTGCAAAACTTTAAACGCGTTTTCTGGCTAAACTAGAAGAGATAGAGCGATTTTACGTGTTTTTTGTGATCACTGGGAGTCCACAGATTCTGCCAATATATGATAATAGGCTGTAGCAAAAATATTTTTGGAGATATTTAAAAAAATCTTTTGCAAAACTTTAAACGCGTTTTCCGGCTAAACTAGAAGAGATAGAGCGATTTTCCGTGTTTTTTGTGATCACTGGGAGGCCACAGATTCTGCCAATATATGATAATAGGCGATAGCAAAAATATTTTTGGAGATATTTAAAAAAATCTTTTGCAAAACTTTAAACGCATTTTCTGGCTAAACTAGAAGAGATAGAGCGATTTTACGTGTTTTTTGTGATCACTGGGAGTCCACAGATTCTGTCAATATATGATAATAGGCTGTAGCAAAAATATTTTAGGAGATATTTAAAAAAATCTTTTGCAAAACTTTAAACGCGTTTTCTGGCTAAACTAGAAGAGATAGAGCGATTTTACGTGTTTTTTGTGATCACTGGGAGTCCACAGATTCTGCCAATATATGATAATAGGCTGTAGCAAAAATATTTTTGGAGATATTTAAAAAAATCTTTTGCAAAACTTTAAACGTGTTTTTAGGCTAAACTAGAAGAGATAGAGCGATTTTACGTGTTTTTTGTGATCACTGGGAGTCCACAGATTCTGCCAATATATGATAATAGGCTGTAGCAAAAATATTTTTGGAGATATTTAAAAAAATCTTTTGCAAAACTTTAAACGCGTTTTCTGGCTAAACTAGAAGAAATAGAGCGATTTTACGTGTTTTTTGTGATCACTGGGAGTCCACAGATTCTGCCAATATATGATAATAGGCGATAGCAAAAATATTTTTGGAGATATTTAAAAAAATCTTTTGCAAAACTTTAAACGCGTTTTCTGGCTAAACTAGAAGAGATAGAGCGATTTTACGTGTTTTTTGTGATCACTGGGAGTCCACAGATTCTGCCAATATATGATAATAGGCTGTAGCAAAAATATTTTTGGAGATATTTAAAAAAATCTTTTGCAAAACTTTAAACGCGTTTTCTGGCTAAACTAGAAGAGATAGAGCGATTTTCTGTGTTTCTTGTGATCACTGGGAGTCCACAGATTCTGCCAATATATAATAATAGGCTCTAGCAAAAATTTTTTGGAGATATTTAAAAAAATCTTTTGCAAAACTTTAAACGCGTTTTCTGGCTAAACTAGAAGAGATAGAGCGATTTTATGTGTTTTTTGCGATCACTGGGAGTCCACAGATTCTGCCAATATATGATAATAGGCTGTAGCAAAAATATTTTTGGAGATATTTAAAAAAATCTTTTGCAAAACTTTAAACGCGTTTTCTGGCTAAACTAGAAGAGATAGAGCGATTTTACGTGTTTTTTGTGATCACTGGGAGTCCACAGATTCTGCCAATATATGATAATAGGCTGTAGCAAAAATATTTTTGGAGATATTTAAAAAAATCTTTTGCAAAACTTAAAACACGTTTTCCGGCTAAACTAGAAGAGATAGAGCGATTTTCCGTGTTTTTTGTGATCACTGAGAGTCCACAGATTCTGCCAATATATGATAATAGGCGATAGCAAAAATATTTTTGGAGATATTTAAAAAAATCTTTTGCAAAACTTTAAACGCATTTTCTGGCTAAACTAGAAGAGATAGAGCGATTTTACGTGTTTTTTGTGATCACTGGGAGTCCACAGATTCTGTCAATATATGATAATAGGCTGTAGCAAAAATATTTTAGGAGATATTTAAAAAAATCTTTTGCAAAACTTTAAACGCGTTTTCTGGCTAAACTAGAAGAGATAGAGCGATTTTACGTGTTTTTTGTGATCACTGGGAGTCCACAGATTCTGCCAATATATGATAATAGGCTGTAGCAAAAATATTTTTGGAGATATTTAAAAAAATCTTTTGCAAAACTTTAAAAGCGTTTTCTGGCTAAACTAGAAGAGATAGAGCGATTTTACGTGTTTTTTGTGATCACTGGGAGTCCACAGATTCTGCCAATATATGATAATAGGCTGTAGCAAAAATATTTTTGGAGATATTTAAAAAAATCTTTTGCAAAACTTTAAACGCGTTTTCCGGCTAAACTAGAAGGGATAGAGCGATTTTCCGTGTTTTTTGTGATCACTGGGAGTCCACAGATTCTGCCAATATATGATAATAGGCTGTAGCAAAAATATTTTTGGAGATATTTAAAAAAATCTTTTGCAAAACTTTAAACGCGTTTTCTGGCTAAACTAGAAGAGATAGAGCGATTTTACGTGTTTTTTGTGATCACTGGGAGTCCACAGATTCTGCAATATATGATAATAGGCTGTAGCAAAAATATTTTTGGAGATATTTAGAAAAATCTTTTGCAAAACTTTAAACGCGTTTTCCGGCTAAACTAGAAGAGATAGAGCGATTTTCCGTGTTTTTTGTGATCACTGGGAGTCCACAGATTCTGCCAATATATGATAATAGGCGATAGCAAAAATATTTTTGGAGATATTTAAAAAAATCTTTTGCAAAACTTTAAACGCGTTTTCTGGCTAAACTAGAAGAGATAGAGCGATTTTACGTGTTTCTTGTGATCACTGGGAGTCCACAGATTCTGTCAATATATGATAATAGGCTGTAGCAAAAATATTTTAGGAGATATTTAAAAAAATCTTTTCCAAAACTTTAAACGCGTTTTCTGGCTAAACTAGAAGAGATAGAGCGATTTTACGTGTTTTTTGTGATCACTGGGAGTCCACGGATTCTGCCAATATATGATAATAGGCTGTAGCAAAAATATTTTAGGAGATATTTAAAAAAATCTTTTCCAAAACTTTAAACGCGTTTTCTGGCTAAACTAGAAGAGATAGAGCGATTTTACGTGTTTTTTGTGATCACTGGGAGTCCACAGATTCTGCCAATATATGATAATAGGCTGTAGCAAAAATATTTTTGGAGATATTTAAAAAAATCTTTTGCAAAACTTTAAACGCGTTTTCTGGCTAAACTAGAAGAAATAGAGCGATTTTACGTGTTTTTTGTGATCACTGGGAGTCCACAGATTCTGTCAATATATGATAATAGGCTGCAGCAAAAATATTTTAGGAGATATTTAAAAAAATCTTTTGTAAAACTTTAAACGTGTTTTCTGGCTAAACTAGAAGAGATAGAGCGATTTTACGTGTTTTTTGTGATCACTGGGAGTCCACAGATTCTGCCAATATATGATAATAGGCTGTAGCAAAAATATTTTTGGAGATATTTAAAAAAATCTTTTGCAAAACTTTAAACGCGTTTTCCGGCTAAACTAGAAGGGATAGAGCGATTTTCCGTGTTTTTTGTGATCACTGGGAGTCCACAGATTCTGCCAATATATGATAATAGGCTGTAGCAAAAATATTTTTGGAGATATTTAAAAAAATCTTTTGCAAAACTTTAAACGCGTTTTCTGGCTAAACTAGAAGAGATAGAGCGATTTTACGTGTTTTTTGTGATCACTGGGAGTCCACAGATTCTGCCAATATATGATAATAGGCTGTAGCAAAAATATTTTTGGAGATATTTAGAAAAATCTTTTGCAAAACTTTAAACGCGTTTTCCGGCTAAACTAGAAGAGATAGAGCGATTTTCCGTGTTTTTTGTGATCACTGGGAGTCCACAGATTCTGCCAATATATGATAATAGGCGATAGCAAAAATATTTTTGGAGATATTTAAAAAAATCTTTTGCAAAACTTTAAACGCGTTTTCTGGCTAAACTAGAAGAGATAGAG
Organism: Condylostylus longicornis; assembly: GCF_029603195.1. Classification (NCBI taxonomy): domain Eukaryota; kingdom Metazoa; phylum Arthropoda; class Insecta; order Diptera; family Dolichopodidae; genus Condylostylus; species Condylostylus longicornis. Next base: position 23,792 of record NW_026578394.1, read on the forward strand.
CGATTTTACGTGTTTCTTGTGATCACTGGGAGTCCACAGATTCTGTCAATATATGATAATAGGCTGTAGCAAAAATATTTTAGGAGATATTTAAAAAAATCTTTTCCAAAACTTTAAACGCGTTTTCTGGCTAAACTAGAAGAGATAGAGCGATTTTACGTGTTTTTTGTGATCACTGGGAGTCCACGGATTCTGCCAATATATGATAATAGGCTGTAGCAAAAATATTTTAGGAGATATTTAAAAAAATCTTTTCCAAAACTTTAAACGCGTTTTCTGGCTAAACTAGAAGAGATAGGGCGATTTTACGTGTTTTTTGTGATCACTGGGAGTCCACAGATTCTGCCAATATATGATAATAGGCTGTAGCAAAAATATTTTTGGAGATATTTAAAAAAATCTTTTGCAAAACTTTAAACGCGTTTTCTGGCTAAACTAGAAGAAATAGAGCGATTTTACGTGTTTTTTGTGATCACTGGGAGTCCACAGATTCTGCCAATATATGATAATAGGCGATAGCAAAAATATTTTTGGAGATATTTAAAAAAATCTTTTGCAAAACTTTAAACGCGTTTTCTGGCTAAACTAGAAGAGATAGAGCGATTTTACGTGTTTTTTGTGATCACTGGGAGTCCACAGATTCTGTCAATATATGATAATAGGCTGTAGCAAAAATATTTTAGGAGATATTTAAAAAAATCTTTTGCAAAACTTTAAACGCGTTTTCTGGCTAAACTAGAAGAGATAGAGCGATTTTACGTGTTTTTTGTGATCACTGGGAGTCCACAGATTCTGCCAATATATGATAATAGGCTGTAGCAAAAATATTTTTGGAGATATTTAAAAAAATCTTTTGCAAAACTTTAAACGCGTTTTCTGGCTAAACTAGAAGAGATAGAGCGATTTTACGTGTTTTTTGTGATCACTGGGAGTCCACAGATTCTGCCAATATATGATAATAGGCTGTAGCAAAAATATTTTTGGAGATATTTAAAAAAATCTTTTGCAAAACTTTAAACGCGTTTTCCGGCTAAACTAGAAGAGATAGAGCGATTTTCTGTGTTTTTTGTGATCACTGGGAGTCCACAGATTCTGCCAATATATGATAATAGGCTCTAGCAAAAAATTTTTGGAGATATTTAAAAAAATCTTTTGCAAAACTTTAAACGCGTTTTCTGGCTAAACTAGAAGAGATAGAGCGATTTTACGTGTTTTTTGCGATCACTGGGAGTCCACAGATTCTGCCAATATATGATAATAGGCTGTAGCAAAAATATTTTTGGAGATATTTAAAAAAATCTTTTGCAAAACTTTAAACGCGTTTTCTGGCTAAACTAGAAGAGATAGAGCGATTTTACGTGTTTTTTGTGATCACTGGGAGTCCACAGATTCTGCCAATATATGATAATAGGCTGTAGCAAAAATATTTTTGGAGATATTTAAAAAAATCTTTTGCAAAACTTTAAACGCGTTTTCCGGCTAAACTAGAAGAGATAGAGCGATTTTCCGTGTTTTTTGTGATCACTGGGAGTCCACAGATTCTGCCAATATATGATAATAGGCGATAGCAAAAATATTTTTGGAGATATTTAAAAAAATCTTTTGCAAAACTTTAAACGCATTTTCTGGCTAAACTAGAAGAGATAGAGCGATTTTACGTGTTTTTTGTGATCACTGGGAGTCCACAGATTCTGTCAATATATGATAATAGGCTGTAGCAAAAATATTTTAGGAGATATTTAAAAAAATCTTTTGCAAAACTTTAAACGCGTTTTCCGGCTAAACTAGAAGAGATAGAGCGATTTTACGTGTTTTTTGTGATCACTGGGAGTCCACAGATTCTGCCAATATATGATAATAGGCTGTAGCAAAAATATTTTTGGAGATATTTAAAAAAATCTTTTGCAAAACTTTAAACGCGTTTTCTGGCTAAACTAGAAGAGATAGAGCGATTTTACGTGTTTTTTGTGATCACTGGGAGTCCACAGATTGTGCCAATATATGATAATAGGCTGTAGCAAAAATATTTTTGGAGATATTTAAAAAAATCTTTTGCAAAACTTTAAACGCATTTTCTGGCTAAACTAGAAGAGATAGAGCGATTTTACGTGTTTTTTGTGATCACTGGGAGTCCACAGATTCTGTCAATATATGATAATAGGCTGTAGCAAAAATATTTTAGGAGATATTTAAAAAAATCTTTTGCAAAACTTTAAACGCGTTTTCCGGCTAAACTAGAAGAGATAGAGCGATTTTACGTGTTTTTTGTGATCACTGGGAGTCCACAGATTCTGCCAATATATGATAATAGGCTGTAGCAAAAATATTTTTGGAGATATTTAAAAAAATCTTTTGCAAAACTTTAAACGCGTTTTCTGGCTAAACTAGAAGAGATAGAGCGATTTTACGTGTTTTTTGTGATCACTGGGAGTCCACAGATTGTGCCAATATATGATAATAGGCTGTAGCAAAAATATTTTTGGAGATATTTAAAAAAATCTTTTGCAAAACTTTAAACGCATTTTCTGGCTAAACTAGAAGAGATAGAGTGATTTTACGTGTTTTTTGTGATCACTGGGAGTCCACAGATTCTGTCAATATATGATAATAGGCTGTAGCAAAAATATTTTAGGAGATATTTAAAAAAATCTTTTGCAAAACTTTAAACGTGTTTTCTGGCTAAACTAGAAGAGATAGAGCGATTTTACGTGTTTTTTGTGATCACTGGGAGTCCACAGATTCTGCCAATATATGATAATAGGCTGTAGCAAAAATATTTTTGGAGATATTTAAAAAAATCTTTTGCAAAACTTTAAACGCGTTTTCTGGCTAAACTAGAAGAGATAGAGCGATTTTACGTGTTTTTTGTGATCACTGGGAGTCCACAGATTCTGCCAATATATGATAATAGGCTGTAGCAAAAATATTTTTGGAGATATTTAAAAAAATCTTTTGCAAAACTTTAAACGCGTTTTCCGGCTAAACTAGAAGAGATAGAGCGATTTTACGTGTTTTTTGTGATCACTGGGAGTCCACAGATTCTGCCAATATATGATAATAGGCTGTAGCAAAAATATTTTTGGAGATATTTAAAAAAATCTTTTGCAAAACTTTAAACGCGTTTTCCGGCTAAACTAGAAGAGATAGAGCGATTTTACGTGTTTTTTGTGATCACTGGGAGTCCACAGATTCTGCCAATATATGATAATAGGCTGTAGCAAAAATATTTTTGGAGATATTTAAAAAAATCTTTTGCAAAACTTTAAACGCGTTTTCTGGCTAAACTAGAAGAGATAGAGCGATTTTACGTGTTTTTTGTGATCACTGGGAGTCCACAGATTCTGCCAATATATGATAATAGGCTGTAGCAAAAATATTTTTGGAGATATTTAAAAAAATCTTTTGCAAAACTTTAAACGCGTTTTCTGGCTAAACTAGAAGAGATAGAGCGATTTTACGTGTTTTTTGTGATCACTGGGAGTCCACAGATTCTGCCAATATATGATAATAGGCTGTAGCAAAAATATTTTTGGAGATATTTAAAAAAATCTTTTGCAAAACTTTAAACGCGTTTTCCGGCTAAACTAGAAGAGATAGAGCGATTTTACGTGTTTTTTGTGATCACTGGGAGTCCACAGATTCTGCCAATATATGATAATAGGCTGTAGCAAAAATATTTTTGGAGATATTTAAAAAAATCTTTTGCAAAACTTTAAACGCGTTTTCTGGCTAAACTAGAAGAGATAGAGCGATTTTACGTGTTTTTTGTGATCACTGGGAGTCCACAGATTCTGCCAATATATGATAATAGGCTGTAGCAAAAATATTTTTGGAGATATTTAAAAAAATCTTTTGCAAAACTTTAAACGCGTTTTCCGGCTAAACTAGAAGAGATAGAGCGATTTTACGTGTTTTTTGTGATCACTGGGAGTCCACAGATTCTGCCAATATATGATAATAGGCTGTAGCAAAAATATTTTTGGAGATATTTAAAAAAATCTTTTGCAAAACTTTAAACGCGTTTTCTGGCTAAACTAGAAGAGATAGAGCGATTTTACGTGTTTTTTGTGATCACTGGGAGTCCATAGATTCTGCCAATATATGATAATAGGGTGTAGCAAAAATATTTTTGGAGATATTTAAAAAAATCTTTTGCAAAACTTTAAACGCGTTTTCTGGCTAAACTAGAAGAGATAGAGCGATTTTACGTGTTTTTTGTGATCACTGGGAGTCCACAGATTCTGCCAATATATGATAATAGGCTGTAGCAAAAATATTTTAGGAGATATTTAAAAACATCTTTTGCAAAACTTTAAACGCGTTTTCTGGCTAAACTAGAAGAGATAGAGCGATTTTACGTGTTTTTTGTGATCACTGGGAGTCCACAGAT